>NW_021143949.1:0-66942 GCF_004193775.1 Glycine soja
CTAGAAGAGTTGTTCCTAATACCCAAACATGGTCATTCCCAAGTTCAAGGTGCCGAACTTTGGCAAGTACAAGGGGACTACTCGCTCCAAGAACCATCTAAAGATGTACTGTCGGAAGATGGGGGCATACGCAAAAGATGAGAAACTGCTGATACATTTTTCCTGAGAAAGTCTTACTAGGACAACTGTCGCCTGGTATACTAACTTAGGAACCTTCTTGAGTCCATTCTTGGAAGGACCTAATGGTTGCCTTCATTAGGCAGTGTCAGTACAATTCTGATATGGCTCCGGATAGGATGCAACTACAAAAAGTGTGCAAAAAGGGGGCACGAATCTTTCAAAGAATACGCCCAAAGATGGAGAGACTTGGCAACTCAAGTAGCACCCCCAAAAACAGAGAAAGAGATTATCACAATGATAGTAGACACGTGACCGGTGTTCTACTATGAAAAAATGGTGGGTTACACACCTTCAAGTTTTACAGATTTGGTCTTCGCCAGCAAAAAGATCGAAGTGGATCCGAAAAGAGGCAAATTTGATCATCCTACTAGGACGACTGAGAAAACTGGGGCAAATGAAGAGGGTGAGAAAGAGGGAGAAACCCATGCTGTGACTGCCATTCCTATACGGCCAAGTTTCCCACCAACCCAACAATGTCATTACTCAGCCAATAACAAACCTCCTCCTTACCCACCACCTAGTTATCCACAAAGGCCATCCCTAAATCAACCACAAAGTCTGTCTACCGCACTTCCAATGACGAAGACCACCTTTAGCACAAACAAAAAAAAAACACCAACAAAAAGGAATTTTGCAGCAAAAAGCCTATAGGGTTCACCCCAAATTCCGTTGTCATATGCTAAACTTGATCCCATATCTACTTGATAATTCAATGGTAGCCATAACCCTAGCCAAGGTTCATCAACCTCCATTTCTCCGAGAATACGACTCGAACGCAACGTGTGCTTGTCACGGAGAAGCCCCGGGGCGTTCCATTGAGCATTGTAGGGCTCTGAAGCGTAAGGTGCAAGGTCTAATTGATACGGGCTGGCTGAAATTTGAGGAGAATCGCTTGTTGAATCCTAACATTAACAAGCAACACCATACATGGGGCAATTTTGGAAGCTGTTGTTATGACTCATCAGGATTTTCAAGTTTATGCCATAAACCACAGTTACAATGTTAAATGATATAGATAAAATGGACATCCTCTCACGAACACATCTTTGCTTATTCAACTTCCACCGGAATGTGAGTGTAAGCCATTGGTCTGTTTGCTCAAGCAACCTGCGCTCCTGAGTGTTGACTTCCAAGACCGTTCAATCAGAGATTACTCATCTTGCACGTTGGTGGGGGTGCCGTAAAACAACGAGCAAAGTTCAAAACAAATAAGTTTCAAAATAAAAAATAAAAAGGCATTTGATTGACTGTGTTTTCAAGTAAAAATATAGACGTTCATGTGACCTCATTTTGTCTTTTTAGAGAGAAGTGAGTTATCAAGAATAGGATGTTGGACAAATGGCCTCAGTTACCTTGAGAAGAAGAGGGGATTGAATTAAGATACGAATATTATTCCCCAATTAAACTTTCACTCTCTCTTTTCGGATTAACAATGCACATAGGGACAACCCTTCCCTTGTGTTCAAGAATCCTCTACTACAAGAGACCCACGGTCTCTTAATCCCTTTTCAGAAATAAGAAGAAGAAATCTCTCTTAAAAGGGATAGATTGTACAATGAAGACCAATCAAAATTCATTATTGAATATGCAAGTGGTTGACCAAGGAATCTTTTTGAGAGGATAAGACATTTCAGTTCAGAAAAACTCTTGATCTTTCGAGAGGATAAAACTGTTTGGGCAATGAAAACTCTCTTTAAAACATTTGAATGGCCGTTCATAAAACATTTGAATAGATATGTCTCTTGGAAATTATTTTCTGAAAATCCCCTCTGGTAATCAATTACAAGACTTACGTAATCGATTACAGGTTTTAAAAATTTGAATAAAAACATTTTTAACTACTGGTAATCGATTACCAGAGAGCAAATCTCAAATTGAAATGATAGAATTCTTTGGTCAAACCTTTGTTTGTTTCAATTTGGAAACTTCTTCCTAAAGATTCTAAAGAGATCAAACTTGATCATATATCTTGATTTTCTTGGATAAAACTTAGAAGCACTTGATCCTTTAGCATCATCAAGACATCAAAACATCTTGCTTCTACATAGGAGTCATTTGACTTAATCCATCAACTGAAAGATCCTTCAATTATTTCTCGTCCTTGGAAAATTCTTTTTTGCAGGAATCAACTGCTTCTTTCATTCTTCCTCACTATGAGGTCGTGAAAACAAGACAACAATTGGTACCTCTAAGCCCTACACTGGGGCAACGAAAGGCACCATGCAAAAACTTCAAGCGAACCTAGGGGCAGATTAGAAGTTCTCACCCAATAGGTTCCCTCCTACAAGGTCATGACGAAAGGCAACGATTGATACCTCAAAGCCTTACACTGGGGCAATGAGGGGCACCGTGCATGAGCCTCAAGTGAACATAGGGGCCGATCAAAAGTTCTCACCCATCGATGTTTTTAACAAAAAAAAGGGGGGGACAAACCCTAGGATTTCAATGGATTGATCAAACATCAAACGACTCCATTGTCGTCACTCCAAAATGGTCAAGTGACTAAATCAAACATAACACACACTCTAAGGGAGTTCCCGGAGAGATTTGCAAAAAAGATAGGATGAGGTTGCATGAATTATCACCTCTTTCAAAAGGACAGTCAATCTGTGTTTTCCAAAAAAAATTAAATCAAAATCAAAATCACAAAATAGGGAAAGAATGTCATGAACATTGTACAACTTTCCATTACATTGCATTGTTTCAAATGAATTCCGCATTTACCAAATTTCACGACAAAGGTTGCATGCATCTGCATCCCTAAAAATCATGTTAACTGCATAGATTTCCTACATCTAATGTCCAAATCTTGTGGATTTGGGATGACCGGCCCTCTCGATGAGTCGATCTCTTGCTTTCTCATAAGGGTGGACCCTTGGGTACTTGTACCTATCACTTTTAGAGGACTACACGTCCTCGCCAACAGAGGGCTGCACGCCTTCACCTTCAGAGGACTACATGTCCTCGCCTTGAGAGGGCTACACGCCCTCACCTTGGGTACTAGTTACCCTCACCGTCAGAGGACTACACGTCCTCACCATCAGAGGGCTGCACGCCCTCACCTCGAGAGGACTACATGTCCTCGCCTTGAGAGGGCTACACGCCCTCACCTTGGGTACTAGTTACCCTCACCGTCAGAGGACTACACGTCCTCACCATCAGAGGGCTGCACGCCCTCACCTCGAGAGGACTACATGTCCTTGCCTTGAGAGGGCTACACGCCCTCACCTTGGGTACTAGTTACCCTCACCGTTGAGAGGACTACACGTCCTCGCCTTGAGAGGACTACACGTCCTCACCATCAGAGGGCTGCACGCCCTCACCTCTAGAGGACTACATGTCCTCGCCTTGAGAGGGCTACACGCCCTCACCTTGGGTACTAGTTACCCTCACCGATGAGAGGACTACATGTCCTCGCCTTGAGAGGGCTACACGTCCTCACCTTGGGTACTAGTTACCCTCACCGTCAGAGGGCTACACGCCCTCACCTTGAAAGGACTACACGTCCTCGCTTGCAGAGGGCTGCACGCCCTCACCTCCAGAGGACTACACCTCCTCGCCTTGAGAGGGCTGCACGCCCTCACCTTTAGAGGGCTACGTGTCCTCATTTTCAGTGTGCTCGGCATCCACACCTTAAAAGAATTTAAGGTCCTTTGCCCTTAAATGCTTAACCGAGACTTGCACTTCCGGTTAAGGGGCCAGTAGTTTCCTTTTAACGGTTCCTGGGCCACCCCCTGATATTGGAGGAGGGCCAACTGTGCAAGCACAACCAGAGAGGGAGGCTATCACACAGCTACTATGCGTACCGGGGCAAGATTTCACCTGTGCCGCTGCAAAGAGACGAGTGCGGATCATGCGCACCAACATGACCACTCTTACATAGATATAGATGACGTTGCTACTTAGCAACATTCTGCCCAGCGACCGCAATGCCAATGACCCCCTGCAAAAGTATCAGTTGGTCTGTGTCGTCCCGACATGGGTAAGTATGCATATGGTTCAACTGATTTCTGATACCATCTATTGTTTGCAGGGATCGCACCCACAAGACACCTAGTGGACCCGGAAAAGTCCAACAGGGCCCTGGGGTTTCCAGCTCTGGTTACGGGCCTCTATCAGTCCTATAGGGTGCCCGTACCCCCCGGCAAGGTTATGTCATCATAGGTAAGTATGCACATCGCTCAACTGATTTCTGATTTCATCTATTGTTTGCAGGGATCGCGCCTGCAAGACACCCAGTGGACTCGAAGAAGTCCAACAGGGTCTTGGAGTTGTCATGCTCTAATTACGGGTCTCTGTCAGTTCTACGGAGTACCTGTAACCTCCAGCAAGGGCATCAGGCCCCCTACTGATCGAGCTTTCATCAAGAAGTACTGCGTCCCCAGGCAGGAGCAGGGCGAAACACCACAGCAGCATTGGGATGGCCGGTAGCGGGCAATAGACACACCGCCACCACCTCTAAAGTTTACCTCAGCTCATCCATAAAAAGGTTAGAGTGTTGCCTACGACACATGGCCGACCAGTAGGCGACCAAGTCCAAAGCCAAAGGTAAGCGAAGTACTAGGTCCGTGACCAACAAGTCATAAGGCGTCCAGCTAAAGACGTTAAAGAAGCGCTACTAGGAGGCAACCTAGTACCTTTTGAATCTATGCTTGTTATTTGATCACTTTTTATAGTAGGACGCACCTAGTTTGATGCAAGCTCCATTGGAGCTTGTAGGCCTAGGATCTTCTTCATCAATGGATTCCTTTGCTTCTTGGAAGATAAATGGCAGCGGAATGGAGAAGGAAGAGAGAGAGGAGACGCCACTTCAAGGAGAAGATGAGTCTAGAAGAAGCTCACCACCATAGGAGGCCATGGATAAGAGCTTGGAGGAAGAAGGAGATGAATGAAGGGAGAGAGAGAGAAGAGCACGAAATTTTGTGCTCAAAAGGAGCTCTGAAATCTGAAGTTAATATTCAAATGATCAAAGTTGAAAAAAATACACACACATGACCTCTATTTATAGCCTAAGTGTCACACAAAATTGGAGGGAAATTCAAATTTCACTTGAATTTGAAATTGAATTTGTGGAGCCAAACTTTGGAGCCAAAATTTCACTAATTATGATTAGTGAATTTTAGTTATGGTTCAGCCCACTAATCCAAGATCAATTACAAGATTCTCCACTAAGTGTGCTTAGGTGTCATGAGGCATGAAAAGCATGAAGGACATGCACAAAGTGTGACTATATGATGTGGCAATGGGGTGTAGTAAGCAAATGCTCACCTACCCCTCTAAAATTTAATTGGATTGGGCTTCTACCAATTCAATTAAATTTATTTCCAACCACACACATCAAATATCCACTTAGTGCATGTGAAATTACAAAACTACCCCTAATACAAAAACTAGTCTAGGTGCCCAAAAATACAAGGGCTGAAAAATCCTATATTTCTAGGGTACCCTACCTACAATATGGAGCCCTATATACAAGGACCAAATATAATGACATCCTAGTCTAATATGTACAAAGATAATTGGACCCAACCTTGGCCCATGGGCTCAGAAATCTACCCTAAGGTTCATGAGAACCCTAAGGCCTTCTTCAGCAGCTCTAGCCCAATCTTCTTGGAGCCTCTTGCTCATGGTTCTAGTGATTGGTCCCTTCCTAGGGAGGATTGCATCATCCCCTTCCCCTTGAAGAGGATTTGACCTCAAATCTGTTAGTTCCTCCTCCTCAATATCAGCTCCACCTGCAAAAGGAGTTAAATCAGAAATGTTAAAAGTGGTGCTGACTCCATACTCTTCTGGGAGGTCCAACCTATAGGCATTGTTATTGATCCTCTCCAAAACCTGAAAAGGTCCATCCCCTCTAGGGCTAAGCTTGGATTTCCTTTTAGTAGGGAATTTATCCTTCCTAAGATGGAGCCAAACCCAGTCACCCTCATTAAGAACTAGCTCTTTTCTTCCTCTATTGCCTTTAGTTGAATACACCTTTGTTTGATTCTCTATTTGGTTCTTAACCCTCTCATGCATCTTCTTTACAAATTCTGACCTAGATTCCCCTTCTTTATGTATAAAAGAAGTGTCCAGTGGGAGGGGAATGAGGTCTAACGGTGTTAGGGGATTGAACCCATAGACAACCTCAAAAGGGGACTGCTTGGTGGTTCTATGAACCCCCCTGTTGTAGGCAAATTCTACATGAGGAAGATACTCATCCCAAGACTTATGGTTGCCTTTCAGAAGAGCCCTTAAAAGGGTGGATAAAGACCTATTCACTACCTCTGTTTGCCCATCAGTTTGTGGATGACAAGTGGTAGAGAAAAGAAGTTTAGTTCCTAACTTAGCCCATAAGGTTTTCCAGAAGTGGCTAAGGAACTTAGCATCTCTATCTGACACAATGGTCCTAGGCAAACCATGGAGTCTCACAACTTCCCTGAAAAAGAGTTTTGAGATGTGGGAAGCATCATCCACCTTGTGGCATGGTATAAAGTGTGCCATCTTGCTAAACCTATCCACCACCACAAAGATAGAGTCTACACCTCTTTGGGTTCTAGGAAGCCCAAGGACAAAGTCCATACTAATGTCTACCCAAGGTGCAGATGGGATGGGTAAGGGTGTGTATAGCCCATGAGGCATCACCCTAGACTTGGCTTGTAAACAAGCCACACACCTAGTGCAATGCTTATGGACATCTTTCTTCATATGGGGCCAATAAAACTTTTCTTTGAGTAAGACAAGGGTTTTGTCTATCCCAAAGTGGCCCATGAGCCCACCCTCATGGCTCTCTTTCACAAGTAATTTCCTAATGGATCCTTGGGGTATGCAAAGCTTTCCCTCTTTGAACAAATACCCCTCAGCCAAATAGAATCCATCTTGGGCCTTTTTCCCACAACTCTCATAAATGGGAGAGAAATGTTCATCTAAAGCATACAAGTCCCTAATATTATCAAATCCTAAAATTTGAGCTCCTAGGGAGCAAAACAATGTCTGTCTCCTAGAGAGGGCATCAGCTACCACATTTGTTTTTCCCTTTTTGTATTTGATAACATATGGAAATTGCTCTAGGTACTCTACCCATTTTGCATGCCTCTTGTTTAACTTGCTTTGCCCTCTAATGTACTTAAGTGATTGATGATCACTATGAATGACAAATTCCTTGGAAACAAGGTAATGTTCCCAAGTTTGGAGGGCTCTTATTAAGGCATAAAGCTCTTTATCATAGGTGGGGTAGTTGAGGGTGGCACTATGAAGTTTTTCACTAAAATAAGCAATAGGGTGCCCACCTTGTAACAATACAGCTCCAACTCCCACTCCAGAGGCATCACATTCTAGCTCAAAAGTTTTAGAAAAGTCAGGAAGAGCTAGAACAGGTGCCTTAGTAAGCTTTTCTTTGAGCAAAGCAAAGGCTTGCTCTTGTTTTTCACCCCAGGTAAATGCCACATTCTTCTTCACCAGCTCATTGAGAGGTGATGCAATTGTAGAGAAATTAGGAACGAACCTTCTATAGAAGCTTGCTAACCCATGGAAGCTCCTAATATCTCCCACACTTTTTGGGGTGGGCCATTCTTGGATGGCCTTGATTTTCTCAGGGTCCACTTGGACCCCATTTCTACCAACTACAAAACCTAAGAAAACTATATTATCTACACAAAAGGTACACTTCTCTATATTTGCATAGAGGGTGTTTTTCCTAAGGACTGAAAGAACTTGTCTGAGATGTCCTAAGTGAAAATCTAGGCTCCTACTATACACTAAAATATCATCAAAATAAACAACTACAAATCTACCTATGAAATCCCTTAAGACATGATGCATAAGCCTCATAAAGGTGCTTGGTGCATTAGTGAGCCCAAAAGGCATCACTAGCCATTCATACAAACCAAACTTGGTCTTGAAAGCAGTTTTCCACTCATCACCCTTTTTCATCCTGATTTGGTGATAACCACTTTTAAGATCAATTTTTGAAAAGATATTGCCACCATGCAACTCATCAAGCAGATCATCAAGTCTAGGAATGGGGTGCCTATACTTTACAGTGATGTTGTTGATGGCCCTGCAATCTGTACACATTCTCCACGTACCATCCTTTTGGGCACCAACAACACTGGCACAGCACATGGGCTTAGGCTCTCTTGGACCCAGCCCTTCTCCAACAATTCTTTAACCTGAGACTCTATCTCCTTAGTCTCCTGAGGGTTAGTCCTATAGGCTGGCCTATTAGGAAGGCTTGCTCCTGGGACTAAATCTATTTGGTGTTCTATTCCCCTTAAAGGAGGTAGCCCAGGGGGTATCTCTTTGGGAAATATATCACCAAATTCATGTAAGAGTTCTTGGACCTTTGGGGGTAAGGTCTCAAATGTAGGAATTGTGGCAGTGCTAAGGGATGTTTCCCTTGATAGGAGAAGGTAGAAAGATTGTTTAAGAAGGAGTGCTCTTTTAATATCACCTTTTGTTGCAAAATGATTTTCCTTCTTAACAATCTTCTTGGAGGAATCCTTTCCCTCTTTTTCCTTCCCCCTGGCCTTTGAAGACAAGACCTTACTATCCTTCTTTTTCTTTTGTTTTTCTAATTTTTCTTCCTCATCCCTCTTATCTTTCATAGTTAGTTGATCTTTGGCCACCTGTGAAGGTGTTTGAGGATGCAACACAAATTTAGTGCCAAGATGGGTGAGGCTAATCTCATTAGTTAGGCCATTATAAATGATCTTCCTATCAAATTGCCACGGCCTTCCTAAAAGAATATGTCCTGCCTCCATGGGAACTATATCACAATTAACTTCATCCTTATATGTCCCAATGGAGAAAGGTACCTTCACTTGTTGGTTAACTATCATTTCCCCTTGCTCATTGAGCCATTGAAGTTTATAAGGTTTTGGGTGGGGAATGATAGTGAGGTTCAACTTGGAAACTAATCTTGTGCTACAACAATTGCAACAAGATCCACTATCCACAATGAGAGAACAAGTTTTATCTAAAATTTTGCATCTTGTATGAAAGATGTTCTCTCTTTGGGATTGAGATAGATCACAAGATTGACCTCCAAGGAGCCTTCTAACCATTAAGAGGTCACCTTCTTCATGAGGGTAGACTTCCTCACTAGACTCTTCACCCCTTACTTCATCTTCACTTCCACTAGAGGAAGGGCAAGAAGTAGTCTCCTCTTGACTACTATAAATGTCTTGACCCCTCATGATCATGGTTTTCTTTGTGGGGCATTGAGAGGCAATGTGACCTCTCCCAAGACATTTGAAGCATTTAATGTTGCTAGTCCTTTCTTGGGAACTAGTCTTAGGGGTGTATTTCTCTATGGTCTTACCCTTATCTTCCTTGGGTTTTGAAGGTGCAGCCCCTAAAATTCCATGGGCTTGGTCCTTCCTTGGATAAGAGTGAGAGCCATAAGATTTTGAAGAAGGCTTTCTTTTAAGTTGTTGCTCCACTCTTATACAAAGTTGGACTAACTCATCTAGGTCCCTATATGGAAGGAGTTCAACCTTGTCCCTCACTTCCATATTGAGCCCACTAAGGAACCTAGCTATGCTTGTTCTTTCCTCCTCCCTAAGTCCAGCTCTTAAAAGGAGTAGTTCCATTTGTTGTCTATATTCTTCAACACTCATACTCCCTTGTCTAAGCCTTTGGAGCTTGTCCATAAGCTCCCTTTCATAGTAGGAGGGAATGTGCCTCTTCCTAAGGGCACTCTTAAGATCATTCCAATATTCTACTGGAGGATCCTCATGAATCCTTCGTTCTTTAACAAGGGAAGTCCACCAATAGAGGGCATACCCTTGAAAGCTAAGGGTAGCCAATGGAACTTTTCTCTCTTCGCTAATATGATGGCAAGCAAAGAGTTGTTCAACCTTCATTTCCCAATCTAAGTAGGCCTCAACATTATCTTTTCCGTGGAAATATGGGAGGCTAATGTTAACCTCTTGAGGCCTTCTATCCTTTTCTCTTCTTTGGGAGTGATGTTTAGTATGTGAACTATGACGCCCTCTATAATAGTCGCTAAGTTCTTCACTTAAACTCTTGCAAGAGTCATGACTACTATAGGAGGCATGTTTTTCTCTTTTCATTTCTTTCATTATTTTTCTTCTTTCTTCCTCTCTTATTTTCTCTCTTTCATCTTGACTTATTTCTTCCACTCTTTTTTTACCTTTTTCTTTTCTCTCTTGTTTTTCTTTCCACAACTTAAGGGATCTCAACTCATCTAATATCTTATACAAGGGGTCCTTAGGAGTAGAACCCTCACCATTAACACTAGATGAAGAATGAAGACTCATGTTGGTTCCTAAGTTATGGTTCTTTCTTGTTGGGGGTTTGAAAAAAAGGTAAAAGAAACTATGGTTGAAACTAGCCAAAATAAACACTAAAAAAAGGTGTGAAAGATAAGGTAAAAACTAATTGGTAAAAGGAAAGCTATCTAGGCGGTTTGACAATGGAGGGTAAAGGAAATAAGCTATGAAAGTAAGCAAGAAATTAAAGTGCAAGAAATGCAAACTAGGCGGATCCTAAGAGTGTTTGGATGACCTCATTTAAGGTTCCCAACAAAACACTCACTATCCTAAGGGAAAATTGCCTAAAATTATTACACACAAATGGAAGTAGGGTGACCTAGCGGAGGCTCCCAACTTACTTCCAATGAAAGGCCTTTTTGTTACAAAATTTGAAAGCAAAGCAAATTGCCAATTACAAAATTACAAAGAAAAAAGTCCTCAATTGTGGTGGCTATTCTCTCTTTAGTGTTTCACTCAATTTGGAGTGCTTCTTAGTCCAATAGCTCTTAAGGTGGTTGGCCCCTTGCTTCTTGACTCAAATTCTTCAAGATATGGCACCAATCCTCCTTTCCAATTCCCTATATGGCAACTCACAAGCAAGGAAACAAAGAGACAAGCAATAACCAAAGACAAAAAAAATGAAATGAAAGCTAAACCAATAGAGTTTTAACAAGACAAATTTCCAAGGATTATTCAACAATTAAAGCAATGGAAAGCACAAAAAAGCAAGCTAGGACTCAAAGAGAAACCTAGAATGGCTCTAGAGTAGAGTAGAAAAACTAAAAAAAAAAAAAAAGACTCAAGAAACCTCTAGTTTTGGCACTTGTTTTCACAATAATTTTCAATTGAAATTTCAGAACTAGGATTGGTATAAAATAGGCACCAATTATAGAACAAATTTTGAGCCAAAACAACAAGCACACTTTCCTTTCACTTTTTTTTTTCCTGGACACTGATTTTTCTGCCAACTTGTGAGATTTTTCTTTATTTTTCCTTTAATCCAAATCGCTTGGTTCTTTTTTTATAATTTTGGTCCAGATGTCTAAAAAATTCAGTAAAAGTTTCAGCTCAAAAAACGTAGTGACCAATTCCCAGTAATTTATACACTTTTGTATGTTCAAGCTGCCTGCACCAGCAATTTCAACCTAGAAATCAAGAGTAGTGTTTATGTTGCTTAAGGCTTGGATAGTTACAATTTGTGTTTGCTTATGCTCAATTATCTTGAATAACACAATTCAAGAGAGCTTAAGACTTATTTGATTCACAAATCCAGCCACAACTCAACACCACATCTCAACTTCATCATAGGCATCATGTAGGAATCTTAGAAAACAAAAAAGAGTTCAACAACAAGACTACTTCTAGGAATTGATTTAGAACATGTTATGAACTAAATAACATGCATGAATTAGACTCAAAATTCAAAAGATAGGCTAAGAATGACAAGAATACATGAAAAAATGTATCTAGAATTCAAAAAACAAAATAAAAATTCAACACAAACTTAGAGCATAATGTGACAATTACTATGACTAAACATGACTCTAAGACAACATGGATTAAGTGATTTACACTTAGATTTTTGTGTTTTTTTTTTCTAATCAATATTTTGGAACAAAATTTAGATCTAAAGGTTCAGCACAAGAATATTATGAATGAAAAATGATAGAACCTAAAATCAACACAAAAACAAGATTCAAGAGTAGATCTACAAAATTTGAACCATAG
Organism: Glycine soja; assembly: GCF_004193775.1. Lineage (NCBI taxonomy): Eukaryota > Viridiplantae > Streptophyta > Magnoliopsida > Fabales > Fabaceae > Glycine > Glycine soja. Next base: position 12,165 of record NW_021143949.1, read on the forward strand.
AAATGCAAGAACAAGTGTAGATCTAAGATTTAATCGGTTTATTTTTTTTTGAATCTACTCTAAACAGCACCAAACCACAAGACAATGGAGGATATACATGGAGAATAAGATGAAGAACAAGGAATTAAAGAGAATTCACCGAACAAAAAGATAGAGGAAGCAAAAGAACATCACCTAGATGAAGATGCTCTTGATACCACATGATGCAAGCTCCATTGGAGCTTGTAGGCCTAGGATCTTCTTCATCAATGGATTCCTTTGCTTCTTGGAAGATAAATGGCAGCGGAATGGAGAAGGAAGAGAGAGAGGAGACGCCACTTCAAGGAGAAGATGAGTCTAGAAGAAGCTCACCACCATAGGAGGCCATGGATAAGAGCTTGGAGGAAGAAGGAGATGAATGAAGGGAGAGAGAGAGAAGAGCACGAAATTTTGTGCTCAAAAGGAGCTCTGAAATCTGAAGTTAATATTCAAATGATCAAAGTTGAAAAAAATACACACACATGACCTCTATTTATAGCCTAAGTGTCACACAAAATTGGAGGGAAATTCAAATTTCACTTGAATTTGAAATTGAATTTGTGGAGCCAAACTTTGGAGCCAAAATTTCACTAATTATGATTAGTGAATTTTAGTTATGGTTCAGCCCACTAATCCAAGATCAATTACAAGATTCTCCACTAAGTGTGCTTAGGTGTCATGAGGCATGAAAAGCATGAAGGACATGCACAAAGTGTGACTATATGATGTGGCAATGGGGTGTAGTAAGCAAATGCTCACCTACCCCTCTAAAATTTAATTGGATTGGGCTTCTACCAATTCAATTAAATTTATTTCCAACCACACACATCAAATATCCACTTAGTGCATGTGAAATTACAAAACTACCCCTAATACAAAAACTAGTCTAGGTGCCCAAAAATACAAGGGCTGAAAAATCCTATATTTCTAGGGTACCCTACCTACAATATGGAGCCCTATATACAAGGACCAAATATAATGACATCCTAGTCTAATATGTACAAAGATAATTGGACCCAACCTTGGCCCATGGGCTCAGAAATCTACCCTAAGGTTCATGAGAACCCTAAGGCCTTCTTCAGCAGCTCTAGCCCAATCTTCTTGGAGCCTCTTGCTCATGGTTCTAGTGATTGGTCCCTTCCTAGGGAGGATTGCATCATAGTTGCTCATGATCCTGGGGATTTAAATAAAACAAGCGCAAGCTCGGAAGGTAGTCATACCTCACAAAATATATATATGTATGTTTAGGTAGTGAAAATACCTTAGATATGCATGTATGTAAACAAAAAAATACTTCACAAAATATATATATGTATGTTTAGGTAGAGAGATACCTTAGATGTGCGTGTATGTAAACAAAAAAATACTTCACAAAATATATATTTGTATGTTTAGGTAGAGAGATACCTTGGATATGCATGTATATAGCAAAAATACCTCACAAAAATATGCACATGTTTAGGTAGCAAAATACCTCATGAAAAAAAAGGAGAAAAAAAAACAAACCAGAAAAAAAATGAACAAATGAAAAAAAAAAAGAAAAAAAGATGGAAAAAGAAAAATAAGTTGTCTAGCTGAAAAACCGACATGCTTTTGAAAAGAGTTGACTTCCAACTTTTCTTTGAAAAAAATTCACTGATCATAACTAGTTTTTGGAAAAATGTGTACACCTGAAGGGTGAATGCTATGAAATTTCCCCGGACGCCCGAAATGGACTCGGATGAATGCACAAATTGATAAAAGAACATATTTTGGAAACATTGGGTTGATTTAAAATAGAGGAAATGAATCCTGAGCCCTAGCATCACATGACCATAAAAATTTGACACTTGAGTGTCCACATAGGTGCATGCATGACCAGTTTTGCATAAAATTTCCAAATCATCATTTTTGCATTTGTGTCATGGAAATAATGTGGGGCATCCCTTTTATCCTTGAGCCAAACCAAACCCTGACATGTATCATGTCTAGCCATTCTACAAGCCTTGAGCCAAAATCCTAACTCACCATAAACCTTGACCCGGGGTGAGGATGTCAATCCTTACCCTCGGAAGCAAAAGAGAGGAAAATTTCCAATCAAAGAAAAAGAGAAGGAAATTTTCCAATCAAAGAGAAAGCAAAAAAAAAGAGGGAAGGAAAATTTCCAATCAAAGGAAAAAAGGAAGCAAGAAAATTCCCAATCAAAGAATGGGAGAAAGAAAAAAAAAAAGAGAAGAAGAAAGGGAAGAAAGTTCCCGATAAAAAAAAAAACAGAAGAAATATGCAGAAAGGTCTTTGGACCGGACAATATCTGAACAATACAGAATTGTCACCAAATGAATAAAAAGAAGGAAAGGGAACCACGACCTAAAATGGTCTTCCCCCTTTAGTTGCCAAGCAAAATCTTGTGCGCTAGCAACCTTTTTTCGCCCCGCACTAAACCAGAACAGAAAAGGAAAAAGCCAGAAAAATCAAAAGCCAAAAACACACAAAGGCCGAAAAACCCGTCAAAAGAACCCATTCCCAAGGGAAGTCCTATTGATTCATGATCACGCATGTAATTTTTGATTTGATAGGAAATAATTTGCAAAGTCAAGTCATGACATATCTATGGTTCGGAATTAGGATGAAACACTTACCTGTGCGAGATTGATACACTTTGAGTGGATTTCTTCTATTTTTGTCGAACCCAGTGTTTCCTCTAAATGGTCGTTTAGAAACGAAATGCTAATGTCCAAAATCTCATTTATGGTTATGGGGGATTTCATCAGCAGATTCTCCTTCCCTGGTAGACGCATTGTTTGTCACTCAAATAAGCATATGCTGCTCTAAATCAGTTGGAATATTTATCTCTTTACTAAAGCATGTTGGCATTTTAGCGAAGAAAACACCGAGACTTTTTCAAGTCTCACAAGTTATCCAGAACTACGTAGGTCTGAGTTCCTCATTGGAGGATACGTAGGAGCAAGAGCCTCGCTTTTGTCGACCACACCACCTTTTGTTGCCATGACCCAAGAGCTGGTAGCCCGCGGAGACACCTTACGGTTATCCGCACCTCGTCATTCAGTCACCCCAAGTGTGATTGACGAGCAGAGGCCAATGTGGTCATCTGCGCCCTTTCCGGAGATGTCATCATCTTCCGATGGAGACTTTTCAAGTCTCACAAGTTATCTAGAACTACGTAGGTCTGAGTTCCTCATTGGAGGATACGTAGGAGCAAGAGCCTTGCTTTTGTCGGCCGCCCCATAATCTTTGTCATACTGACCCTGAGGTCATGTGACATGCACCCTTGTGTCATCCAGAGGCGGCGGGCCCGATGATACGCGGAGATACCTTACGGTTATCCGCACCCTTTGTCATCCAGAGGCAGCGGGCCCGATGACAAGCAGAGACAAAATTTGGTCATTCTGCACCCTTGTATCATCCAGAGGCGGCGGGCCCGATGATACGCGGAGATACGTTGCGGTTATCCACACCCTTTTGTCATCCAGAGGCGGCGGGCCCGATGACAAGCAGAGACAAAATTTGGTCATTCTGCACCCTTGTATCATCCAGAGGCGGCGGGCCCGATGATACGCGGAGATACCTTACGGTTATCCGCACCCTTTTGTCATCCAGAGGCGGCGGGCCCGATGACAAGCAGAGACAAAATTTGGTCATTCTGCACCCTTGTATCATCCAGAGGCGGCGGGCCCGATGATACGAGGAGATACCTTACGGTTATCCGCACCCTTGTGTCATCCAGAGGCGGCGGGCCCGATGATACGCGGAAATACCCGAGTGGTTATCCGTATAAACATTCTTTTGCTATCTGTAAGACAGAACGCCTGATAGCATGCAGAGGCTGACATAGTCTTCTGCACCTTTTGTTCCTCCGGGAACAACAAGTCATTTACATGCGGAAATTTCATGGTCGCCCGCGACTCTCGTCAACCGAGAGGAGCGAAATTAGTGTCATACACTAATTTTCGTCCGAGGACCTTTGCTTGATGACATGCGACCTTTCTTTGGTCCTTGTGAGGTGCTTGGCACCCATCATTAGGCGATTTGTGAAATTTCGGGAACAACAAGTCATGGTCACCCGCGACTCTCGTCAACCGAGAGGAGCGAAATTAGTGTCATACCCTAATTTTCGTCCGAGGACCTTTGCTTGATGACATGCGACCTTTCTTTGGTCCTTGTGAGGTGCTTGGCACCCATCATTAGGCGATTTGTGAAATTCCGGGAACGACAAGTCATGGTCACCCGCGACTCTCGTCAACCGAGAGGAGCGAAATTAGTGTCATACCCTAATTTTCGTCCGGGGACCTTTGTTTGATGACATGCGACCTTTCTTTGGTCCTTGTGAGGTGCTTGGCACCCATCATTAGGCAATTTGTGAAATTCCGGGAACGACAAATCATGGTCACCCGCGACTCTCGTCAACCGAGAGGAGCGAAATTAGTGTCATACCCTAATTTTCGTCCGGGGACCTTTGCTTGATGACATGCGACCTTTCTTTGGTCCTTGTGAGGTGCTTGGCACCCATCATTAGGCAATTTGTGAAATTCCGGGAACAACAAGTCATTTGCATGCGGAAATTTTATGGTCACCCGCGACTCTCGTCAACCGAGAGGAACGAAATTAGTGTCTTATCTTTACTTTCCTTTTATTTCCAATAAAAGACAAGTAAAGAGGGGCAACTGTCATACCCTAATTTCGTCCGGGGGACCTTTGCTTGATGACATGCGACTTTTCTTTGGTCCTTGTGAGGTGCTTGGCACCCATCATTAGGCAATTTGTGAAATTCCAAGACATGCCGGAAAACCAAAAAAATATTGATGCACAATCCGTAAGTTTCCGTGACGCACCGGAAATCAAATGGAAGCATCGTTGCATAAATAAGTGAGGTTCCGTAACTTTCCGTAAGTCAAAAAGGGGATGATTATGTAATCCACAAGGTTCCGTAACATTACGGAAAGAAAACAAGTATCGTTACGAAATTCGTAAGTTTCCGTAACTTTACGAAAAAAGAATCACCAAAAAAAAGCCAAAGGGGGGTGTATTTAGTAAAATGGGGGTGCAAACAGTAATTTTCGAATCTGGGCCCTTCTAGAGGTTTCTGGGCAATTTCTTGCTTAAAGTTGAAGTAACCTAGCTCGCCTGGGCGAGCTAGATGGCCACCACACCCCCCGTTTTGTTGAAAAATGGGATTCCGGGGCTTCCGGGACACCCGGTATGCTTCCGTAAAATTCCCATAACTCTAAATAAGCATAATTAACTTAATATGGGTGAGACGGAAGAGAAAAAAAAGAAGAAAATCAAGTCCTATATGCTTCCGTAAGGCTGCCGTAACTTTTCCGTAAATTATGAAGGAAGGGGGGTGAACTTATCAAAATTGGGGGGTGCAAATAGCGATTTCTAAATTTTGAATTGGGCCTTCCAGAACGTTTTTTGGAGCTGGGTTGCTTCTGGAAGCAACCCAGCTCACCTGGGCGAGCTAACGTCGCCTGGGCGAGCTGGGCGGCAACCTCCTCCCCCTTTTTCCTATAAAAAGGCTGAAGGGGGCTGTTCTAAGGATCCCTGAGCCCCCTGGCTATGTATTTCAGCTGTTTTGGGTGAAAAAAATTGTTTCCGTGAAGAAAATCCAAGCCTAGGTGCTTCCGTAACGCTTCCGAGATGTTTCCGTAAGCAAATCCGTGAAGGTTTTCGTCCGTTCTTCATCGTTCTTCATCCGTTCTTCATTCTTCAACGGGTAAGTTTTCGAATCCGAGACTTTCAATTCATTTCTTGTTTTTTTAAGCTTTCATCTTTATTTTCGATTTCTTTTCTTCCGTCTTTAACGCGCTTTTACCGTTTATTTAAGCCGTTTTCTCATCTAATAAATGATAAAATGAATTTCAACCGATCATTTGTGTTGTAATCTCATTTAATCACTTTTTAAAATGAAATCTAACCGATCGTTCACGCTATAACCTCGGTTAAACCAAAAAAAATAAAATAATAATAAAATAATCAAAATATCTTGAAAAATAATAATAAAATAATCAAAATATCTTTGAATAAAATAAATAAAAAAAATCAATCGGACGTTTTTCTTTGGAAGTTTCCTTGAATGAATTGATTAATAACCAAAGTGAAACTAAGACTAAAATAGACTCACAAATCAAGTTTTGTCCGAAAATCACTAAAAACCGTTTTAAGGTCCAACGCCTTAAACGGTCCTCTTTGCTTTTATCGGTTAACATGGACCGTTCAAAAAGCATAAAATCAACATGTGACTTTACCGCTTTTGCAAGAACTACGTAGGTCTGATTTCCTCATCGCAATTGAGGATACGTAGGAGCAAAAGCCCCGCTTTTGTCGACCACCCCAAGAGATCGTTAATGGTCCAATGCCTTAACGTTTCTCTCCTTTCAAAAACAAGAGATCGTTAATGGTCCAATGCCTTAACGTTTCTCTCCTTTCAAAAACAAGAGATCGTTAATGGTCCAACGCCTTAACGTTTCTCTCCTTTCAAAATCAAAAGACCGTTTAATGGTCCAACACCTTAAATGACCTTTTGTTCAATAACAACATATTTTGCAAAAAAAAGACATAAACAACTTAACCAAACACTTTGTTCCAAAAGAACTACGTAGGTCTGATTTTCTCATCCCAAAATTGAGGAATACGTAGGAGCAAAGGGAAACACCCTTGTCGACCACAAAAAAAGGAAAAAATATAAAGGGTATAAAGGATATAAGGACATAAAAGGGAACGTAAAAATCAAAGTCATGTTTGCACATTCGATTAAAGGCTGCCGTCCCTTGGGACGGACGTGTGGGGTGCTAATACCTTCCCCGTGCGTAAATACAACTCCCGAACCTTTCACTTAAAAGTTCGTAGATCGCGTCTTTTTCCGGTTTTTCCGACGTTTTCCTCAAATAAACGTTGGTGGCGACTCCGCGCGTATTTCCTTTCATGGAACACCATCCCGCGAGTCTCGTGTCGCCCTCCCGCCGAAGGGTAGGTTGCGACAGTTATGACCATTTGAATTTCTCGAGGGCTATCGTTGTTCAATTTCGTGGGTCTCGATATATTCTGCGCCTTAATCGAACCTCCGAGTGAAAAGTTATGACCATTTGAATTTCTCGAGAGCTATTGTTGTTAAATTTCTTGCGTCTCGATATATTATGCGCCTAAATCGAACCGTCGAGTGAAAAGTTATGACCATTTGAATTTCTCGAGAGCTTCCGTTGTTCAATTTCGAGCGTCTTGATATATTATGCGCCTGAATCGGACCTCCGAGTGAAAAGTTATGACCATTTGAATTTCTTGAGAGCTACCGTTGTTCAATTTCGTGCGTCTCGATATATTATGCGCCTGAATCGGACATCCGAGTGAAAAGTTATGACCATTTGAATTTCTTGAGAGCTTCCGCTGTTCATTTTCGAGCGTCTCGATATATTATGCGCCTAAATCAGACCCCCGAGTGAAAAGTTATGACCATTTGAATTTCTCGAGAGCTTCCGTTGTTCAATATCGAGCGTCTCGATATATTATGCGCCTGAATCGGACCGCCGAGTGAAAAGTCATGACCATTTGTATTTCTCGAGAGCTTCCGATGTTCAATTTCGAGCATCTCGATATATTATGCGCCTGAATCTGACATCCATGTGAAAAGTTATGACCATTTGAATTTCTCGAGAGCTTACGTTGTTCAATTTCGAGCGTCTCTATATGTGATGTGCCTAAATCAGACATCCGAGATAAAGGTTATGTCCATTTGAATTTCTTGAGAGCTTCCGTTGTTCAATTTCTAGCGTCTCGATATATTATGCGCCTGAATCTAACATCCGAGTTAAAAGTTATGACTATTGAAATTGCTCAAGAGCTTCCATTGTTCAATTTTGAGTGTCTCGATATATTATGCGACTGAATCAGACATCCAAGTTAAAAGTTATGACCAATTGAATTCTCAAGAGCTTCCATTGTTCAATTTCGAGCGTCTAGATATATTATGCACCTGAATCGGACCTCCGAGTGCAAACCTATGACCATTTGAATTTCTTGAGAGCTTCCGCTGTTCATTTTCGAGCGTCTCGATATATTATGCGCCTAAATCGGACCCCCGAGTGAAAAGTTATGACCATTTGAATTTCTCGAGAGCTTCCGTTGTTCAATTTCGAGCGTCGCGATATATTATGCGCCTGAATCGGACCCCCGAGTGAAAAGTCATGACCATTTGTATTTCTTAAGAGCTTCCGATGTTCAATTTCGAGCGTCTCGATATATTATGCGCCTGAATCGGACCCCCGAGTGAAAAGTCATGACCATTTGTATTTCTCGAGAGCTTCCGATGTTCAATTTCAAGCGTCTCGATATATTATGCGCCTGAATCTGACCTCCGTGTGAAAAGTTATGACCATTTGAATTTCTCGAGAGCTTACGTTGTTCAATTTCGAACGTCTCTATATGTGATGCGCCTAAGTCAGACATCCGAGTTAAAAGTTATGTCCATTTGAATTTCTTGAGAGCTTCTGTTGTTCAATTTCTAGCGTCTCAATATAGTATGCGCCTGAATGTTACATCCGAGTTAAAAGTTATGACCCTTTAAATTGCTCAAGAGCATCAATTGTTCAATTTCGAGTGTCTCGATATATTATGCGCCTGAATCGGACCTTCGAGTGAAATGTTTTGACCATTTGAATTTCTCGAGAGCTTCCGATGGTCATTTTCGAGCGTCTCGATATATTATACGCCTGAATTGGACCCCCGAGTGAAAAATTATGACCATTTGAATTTCTCGAGAGCTTCCGATGTTCAATTTCGAGCATCTCGATATATTATGCCCCTGAATCTGACCTCCGTGTGAAAAGTTATGACCATTTCAATTTCTCGAGAGCTTCCGTTGTTCAATTTTGTTCGTCTCAATATATTCTGCGCCTTAATCGAACCTCCGAGTGAAAAGTTATGACCATTTGAATTTCTTGAGACCTAATGTTGTTAAATTTCGTGCGTCTCGATATATTATGTGCCTAAATCGAACCTTCGAGTGTAAAGTTATGACCGTTTGAATTTCTCGAGAGCTTCGGTTGTTCAATTTCGTGCGTCTCGATATATTATGGGCCTGAATCGGACTTCCGAGTGAAAAGTTATGACCATTTGAATTTCTCGAGAGCTTCCGCTGTTCATTTTCGAGAGTCTTGATATATTATGCGCCTAAATCGGACACCCGAGTGAAAAGTTATGACCATTTGAATTTCTCGAGAGCTTCCGTTGTTCAATTTCGAGCGTCTTGATATATTATGCGCCTGAATCGGACCTCCGAGCGAAAAGTTATGACCATTTGAATTTCTTGAGAGCTACCGTTGTTCAATTTCGTGCGTCTCGATATATTATGCGCCTGAATCGGACATCCGAGTGAAAAGTTATGACCATTTGAATTTCTTGAGAGCTTCCGCTGTTCATTTTCGAGCGTCTCGATATATTATGCGCCTAAATCGGACCCCCGAGTGAAAAGTTATGACCATTTGAATTTCTCGAGAGCTTCCGTTGTTCAATATCGAGCGTCTCGATATATTATGCGCCTGAATCGGACCCCCGAGTGAAAAGTCATGACCATTTGTATTTCTCGAGAGCTTCCGATGTTCAATTTCGTGCGTCTCGATATATTATGCGCCTGAATCTGACCTCCGTGTGAATAGTTATGACCATTTGAATTTCTCGAGAGCTTACGTTGTTCAATTTCGAGCGTCTCTATATGTGATGCGCCTAAATAAATCATCCGAGTTAAAGGTTATGTCCATTTGAATTTCTTGAGAGCTTCCGATGTTCAATTTCTAGCGTCTCGATATATTATGCGCCTGAATCTGACATCCGAGTTAAAAGTTATGACTATTGTAATTGCTCAAGAGCTTCCATTGTTCAATTTCGAGTGTCTCGATATATTATGCGCTTGAATCGGACCTCCGAGTTAAAAGTTATGTCCATTTGAATTTCTTGAGAGCTTCCGTTGTTCAATTTCGAGCGTCTCGATATATTATGCACCAAAATCAAACCTTCGACTGAAAAGTTATGACCGTTTAAATTTCTCGAGAGCTTCCGTTGTTCAATTTCGTGCGTCTCGATATATTATGCGCCTGAATCAGACCTCCGTGTGAAAAGTTATGACCATTTTAATTTCTCGAGAGCTTCCGTTGTTCAATTTCGAGCGTCTCTATATGTGATGCGCCTAAATTAGACATCCGAGTTAAAAGTTATGACCATTTGAATTTCTCGAGAGATTCCGATGTTCAATTTCGAGCGTCTCGATATATTATGCGCCTGAATCTGACCTCCGTGTGAAAAGTTATGACCATTTTAATTTCTCGAGAGCTTCCGTTGTTCAATTTCGAGCGTCTCTATATGTGATGCGCCTAAATTAGACATCCGAGTTAAAAGTTATGACCATTTGAATTTCTCGAGAGCTTCCGTTGTTCAATTTCGTGCGTCTCGATATATTATGGGCCTGAATCGGACCTCCGAGTGAAAAGTTATGACCATCTGTATTTCTCGAGAGCTTCCGTTGTTCATTTTCGAGCGTCTCGATATATTATGCGCTTGAATCGGAACCCCGAGTGAAAATTTATGACCATTTGAATATCTCGAGAGCTTCCGTTGTTCATTTTCGAGCGTCTCGATATATTATGCGCCTAAATCGGACCCCCGAGTGAAAAGTTATGACCATTTGATTTTCTCGAGAGCTTCCGTTGTTCAATTTCGAGCGTCTCGATATATTATACGCCTGAATCGGACCCCCGAGTGAAAAGTCATGCCCATTTGTATTTCTCGAGAGCTTCCAATGTTCAATTCCGAGCGTCTCGATATATTATGCGCCTGAATCTGACCTCTGTGTGAAAAGTTATGACCATTTGAATTTCTCGAGAGGTTACATTGTTCAATTTCGAGCGTCTCTATATGTGATGCGCCTAAATCAGACATCCGAGTTAAAGGTTATGTCCATTTGAATTTCTTTAGAACTTCCGATGTTCAATTTCTAGCGTCTCGATATATTATGCGCCTGAATCTGACATCCGAGTTAAAAGTTATGACTATTGTAATTGCTCAAGAGCTTCCATTGTTCAATTTCGAGTGTCTCGATATATTATGCGCCTGAATCGGACCTCCGAGTTAAAAGTTATGACCCTTTAAATTGCTCAAGAGCATCCATTGTTCAATTTCGAGTGTCTCGATATATTATGCGGCAGAATCGGACCTCCGAGTGAAAAGTTTTGACCATTTGAATTTCTCGAGAGCTTCCACTGTTCATTTTCGAGCGTCTCGATATATTATGCGCCTGAATCTGACCTCCGTGTTAAAAGTTATGACCATTTGAATTTCTCGAGAGCTTCCGTTGTTCAATTTCGAGCGTCTCTATATGTGATGCGCCTAAATCAGACATCCGAGTTAAAAGTTATGACCATTTGAATTTCTCGAGAGCTTCCGTTGTTCAATTTCGTGCGTCTCGATATATTATGCGCCAGAATCGGACCTTCGAGTGAAATGTAATGACCACTTGAATTTCTCGAGAGCTTCCGCGTTTCATTTTTGAGCGTCTCGATATATTATGCGCCTGAATCGGACCCCTGAATAAAAAGTTATGACCATTTGAATTTCTCGAGAGCTTCCGATGTTCAATTTCGAGCGTTTCAATATATTATGCGCCTGAATCTGACCTCCGTGTGAAAAGTTATGACCATTTGAATTTCTCGAGAGCTTCCGATGTTCAATTTCTAACGTCTCTATATGTGATGCGCCTAAAGCAGACATCCGAGTTAAAAGTTATGTCCATTTGAATTTTTTGAGAGCTTCCGCTGTTCATTTTTTAGCGTCTCGATATATTATGCGCCTGAATCGGACCCCCGAGTGAAAAGCTATGACCATTTGAATTTGTTGAGAGTTTCCGTTGTTCAATTTCGAGCGTCTCGATATATTATGCGCCTGAATCAGACCCCCGAGTGAAAAGTTACGACCATTTGAATTTCTAGAGATCTTCGGTTGTTAAATTTCGAGCGACTCGATATATTATTCGCCTGAATCGCACCCTCGAGTGAAAAGATATGACCATTTGAATTTCTCGACAGCTTCCGATGTTCAATTTCGAGCGTCTCGATATATTATGCGCCTAAATCAGACATCCGAGTTAAAAGTTATGACCATTTGAATTTCTCGATAGCTTCCGTTGTTCAATTTCGAGCGTCTCAATATATTATGCGCCTGAATCGGACCGCCGGGTGAAAATTTATGACCATTTGAATTTCTCGAGATCTTCGGTTGTTCAATTTCGAGCGTCTCGATATATTATGCGCCTAAATCAGAAATCCGAGTTAAAAGTTATGACGTTTGAATTTTTCGAGAGCTTTCGATGTTCAATTTCGAGCGTCTCGATATATTATGCGCATGAATTTGACCTACATGTGAAAAGTTATGACCATTTGAATTTCTCGAGAGCTTCCGATGTTCTATTTCGGGCGTCTCTATATGTGATGCGCGTAAAGTACACATCCGAGTTAAAAGTTATGTCCATTTGAATTTCTTGAGAGCTTCCGCTGTTCATTTTTTAGTGTCTCGATATATTATGCGCCTGAATCGGACCCCCGAGTGAAAATTTATGACCATTTGAATTTCTCGAGAGTTTTCGTTGTTCAATTTCGAGCGTCTCGATATATTATGCGCCTGAATCGGACCCCCTAGTGAAAAGTTATGACCTTTTGAATTTCTCGAGAGCTTCCGATGTTCAATTTCGAGCGTTTCGATATATTATGCGCCTGAATCTGACCTCCGTGTGAAAAGTTATGAGCATTTGAATTTCTCGAGAGCTTCCGATGTTCAATTTCGAGCGTCTCTATATGTGATGCGCCTAAAGCAGACATCCGAGTTAAAACTTATGTCCCTTTGAATTTCTTGAGAGCTTCCGCTGTTCATTTTTTAGCGTCTCGATATATTATGTGCCTGAATCAGACCCCCGAGTGAAAACTTATGACCATTTGAATTTCTCGAGAGTTTCCGTTGTTCAATTTCGAACGTCTAGATATATTATGGGCCTGAATCAGACATCCGAGTTAAAAGTAATGACCATTTGAATTTCTCGAGAGCTTCCGATGTTCAATTTCGAGCGTCTCGATATATTATGCGCCTGAATCTGACCTCCGTGTGAAAAGTTATGACCATTTGAATTTCTCAAGAGCTTCCGTTGTTCAATTTCGAGCGTCTCTATATGTGATGCGCCTAAATCAGACATCCGAGTTAAAAGTTATGACCATTTGAATTTCTCGAGAGCTTCCGTTGTTCAATTTCAAGCGTCTCGATATATTATGCGTCTGAATTTGACCCCCGAGTTAAAAGTTATGACCATTTGAATTTCTCGAGAGCATTCGATGTTCAATTTCGAGCGTCTCGATATATTATGCGCCTGAATCTGACATCCGAGTTAAAAGTTATGACCATTTGAATTTCTCGAGAGCTTCCGATGTTCAATTTCGAGCGTCTCGATATATTATGCGCCTGAATCTGACCTCCGTGTGAAAAGTTATGACCATTTGAATTTCTCAAGAGCTTCCGTTGTTCAATTTCGAGCGTCTCGATATGTGATGCGCCTAAATCAGACATCCGAGTTAAAAGTTATGACCATTTGAATTTTTCGAGAGCTTCCGATGTTCAATTTCGAGCGTTTCGATATATTATGTGCCTAAATCAGCGATCTGAGTTAAAAGTTATGACCATTTGCATTTCTCGAGAGCTTCCGATGTTCAATTTCGAGCGTCTCGATATATTATGTGCCTAAATCAGAGATCTGAGTTAAAAGTTATGACCATTTGCATTTCTCGAGAGCTTCCGATGTTCAATTTTGAGCGTCTCGATATATTATGCGTCTGAATCTGACCTCCTCGTGAAAAGTTATGAGCATTTTAATTTCTCAAGAGCTTCCGTTGTTCAATTTCGAGCGTCTCTATATGTGATGCGCCTAAATCAGACATCCGAGTTAAAATTTATGACCATTTGAATTTCTCGAGAGCTTCCGATGTTCAATTTCAAGTGTCTCCATATATTATGCGCCTGAATCGGACCGCCGAGTGAAAAGTTATGACCATTTGAATTTCTCGAGATCTTCGGTTTTTCAATTTCGAGGGTCTCAATATATTACGCGCCTGAATCGCACCCCTGAGTGAATAGATATGACCATTTGAATATCTCGAGAGCTTCCGATGTTCAATTTCGAGCGTCTCGATATATTATGCGCCTAAATCAGACATCCGAGTTAAAAGTTATGACCATTTGAATTTCTCGAGAGCTTCCGATGTTCAATTTCGAGCGTTTCGATATATTATGCGCCCGAATCTGACCTCCGTGTGAAAAGGTTTGTCCATTTGAATTTCTCGAAAGGTTCCGTTGTTCAATTTCGAGCGTCTTGATATACTATGCTCCTGAATCTGACCTCCGAGTGCAAAGTTATGACCATTTGAATTTCTCTAGAGCTTCCGTTGTTCAATTTTGAGCGTCTCGATATATTATGCGTCTGAATCGGACCTCCGAGTGAAAAGTAATGACCATTTGAATTTCTTAAGTGCTTCCGTTGTTCAATTTCAAGCGTCTCAATATATTATGCGCCTGAATCGGACCGCCGAGGAAAAAGTTATGACCATTTGAATTTCTCGAGAGCTTCCGTTGTTCAATTTCAAGCGTCTCAGTATATTATGCGCCTGAATCGGACCGCCGAGGAAAAAGTTATGACCATTTGAATTTCTCGAGAGCTTCCGCTATTCAATTTCGTGCGTCTCGATATATTATGCGTCTGAATCGGACCTCCGAGTGAAAAGTAATTACCATTTGAATTTCTTAAGTGCTTCCGTTGTTCAATTTCAAGCGTCTCAATATATTATGCGCCTGAATCGGTCCGCCGAGGAAAAAGTTATGACCATTTGAATTTCTCGAGAGCTTCCGTTGTTCAATTTCAAGCGTCTCAATATATTATGCGCCTGAATCGGACCGCCGAGGAAAAAGTTATGACCATTTGAATTTCTCGAGAGCTTCCGCTGTTCAATTTCGTGCGTCTCAATATATTATGCGTCTGAATCGGACCTCCGAGTGAAAAGTAATTACCATTTGAATTTCTTAAGTGCTTCCGTTGTTCAATTTCAAGATTCTCAATATATTAAGCGCCTGAATCGGACCGCCGAGGAAAACGTTATGACCATTTGAATTTCTCGAGAGCTTCCGTTGTTCAATTTCAAGCGTCTCAATATATTATGCGCCTGAATCGGACCGCCGAGGAAAAAGTTATGACCATTTGAATTTCTCGAGAGCTTCGGTTGTTCAATTTCGTGCGTCTCTATATATTATGCGCCTAAATCAGACCCACGAGTGAAAAGTTATGAGCATTTGAATTTCTCGAGAGATTCCGTTGTTCAATTTCGAACGTCTCTATATGTGATGCGCCTAAATCGGACCTCCCAGTGAAAAGTTATAACCATTTGAATTTCTCGAGAGTTTCCGTTGTTAATTTCGGGCGTCTCGATATATTATGCGCCTGAATCGGACCCCTGAGTGAAAAGTTATGAACATTTGAATTTCTCGAGAGCTTCCGATGTTCAATTTCGAGCGTCTCGATACATTATGCGCCTGAATCTGAACTCCGTGTGAAAAGTTAAGACCATTTTAATTTCTCGAGAGCTTCCGTTGTTCAATTTCGAGCGTCTCTATATGTGATGCGCCTAAATCGGACATCCCAGTTAAAAGTTATGACCATTTGAATTTCTCGAGAGCTTCCGTTGTTCAATTTCGTGCATCTCGATATATTATTTGTCTGAATCGAACCTCCGAGTGAAAAGTAATGACCATTTGAATTTCTCGAGACCTTCCGCTTTTCATTTTTTAGCGTCTCGATATATTATGACCATTTGAATTCCTCGAAAGCTTCCGTTGTTCAATTTCAAGCGTCTCGATATATTATGCGCCTGAATCGGACCCCCGAGTGAAAAGTTATGACCATTTGAATTTCTCGAGAGCTTCCGTTGTTCAATTCCTCGAAAGCTTCTGTTGTTCAATTTTAAGCGTCTCTATATGTGATGCGCGAAAAGCAGACATCCGAGTTAAAAGTTATGTCCATTTGAATTTCTTGAGAGCTTCCTCTGTTCATTTTCGAGCGTCTCGATATATTATGCGCCTGAATCGGACCCCCGAGTGAAAAGTTATGACCATTTGAATTTCTCGAGAGCTTCCGTTGTTCAATTTTCAACGTCTCAATATATTATGCGCCTGAATCGGACCGCCGAGTGAAAAGTTATGACCATTTGAATTTCTCGAGATCTTCAGTTTTTCCATTTCGAGCGTCTCGATATATTATGCGCCTGAATCGCACCCCCGAGTGAAAAGATATGACCATTGAGAGCTTCTGATGTTCAATTTCGAGCGTCTCGATATATTATGCGCCTAAATCAGACATCCGAGTTAAAAATTATGACCATTTGAATTTCTCGAGAGCTTCCGTTGTTCAATTTCGAGCGTCTCTATATACTATGCTCCTGAATCTGACCTCTGAGTGCAAAGTTATGAGCATTTGAATTTCTCGAGAGCTTCCGTTGTTCAATTTTGAGCGTCTCTATATGTGATGCGCCTAAAGCAGACATCCGAGTTAAAAGTTATGTGCATTTGAATTTCTTGAGAGCTTCCGCTGTTCATTTTTTAGCGTCTCGATATATTATGCGCCTGAATCGGACCTCCGTGTGTAAAGTTATGACCATTTGAATTTCTTGAGAGCTTCCGTTGTTCAATTTCGAGCGACTCAATATATTATGCTCCTGAATCTGACCTCCGAGTGCAAAGTTATGACCATTTGAATTTCTCGAGAGCTTTCTATGTTCAATTTCGAGCGTTTCGATATATTATGCGTCGGAATCTGACCTCCGTGTGAAAAGTTATGACCATTTGAATTTCTCGAGAGCTTCCGATGTTCAATTTCGAGCGTCTCGATATATTATGCGCCTAAATCAGACATCCAGGTTAAAAGTTATGACCATTTGAATTTCTCGAGAGCTTCCGATGTTCAATTTCGAGCGTCTCGATATATTATGCACTTGAATCTGACCTCCGTGTGAAAAGTTATGACCATTTGAATTTCTCGAGAGCTTCCGTTGTTCCATTTCGAGCGTCTCTATATGTGATGCGCCTAAATCAGACATCCGAGTTAAAGGTTATGACCATTTGAATTTCTCGAGAGCTTCCGTTGTTCAATTTCGTGCGTCTCGATATTTTATGCGCTTGAATCGGACCTTCGAGTGAAAAGTAATGACCACTTGAATTTCTCGAGAGCTTCCGCTTTTCATTTTTGAGCGTCTCGATATATTATGCGCCTGAATCGGACCCCTGAATAAAAAGTTATGACCATTTGAATTTCTCGAGAGCTTCCGAAGTTCAATTTCGAGCGTTTCAATATATTATGCGCCTGAATCTGACCTCCGTGTGAAAAGTTATGACCATTTGAATTTCTCGAGAGCTTCCGATGTTCAATTTCGAGCGTCTCTATATGTGATGCGCCTAAAGCAGACATCCGAGTTAAAAGTTATGTCCATTTGAATTTCTTGAGAGCTTCCGCTGTTCATTTTTTAGCGTCTCGTTGTATTATGCGCCTGAATCGGACCCCCGAGTGAAAAGCTATGACCATCTGAATTTGTCGAGAGTTTCCGTTGTTCAATTTCGAGCGTCTCGATATATTATGCACCTGAATCGGACCCCCGAGTTAAAAGTTACGACCATTTGAATTTCTCGAGATCTTCGGTTGTTCAATTTCGAGTCTCGATATATTATGCGCCTGAATCGCACCCCCGAGTGAAAAGATATGACCATTTGAATTTCTCGAGAGCTTCCGATGTTCAATTTCGAGCGTCTCGATATATTAAGCGCCTAAATCAGACATCCGAGTTAAAAGTTATGACCATTTGAATTTCTCGAGAGCTTCCGATGTTCAATTTCGAGCGTTACGATATATTATGCGCCTGAATCTGACCTCCGTGTGAAAAGTTATGACCATTTGAATTTCTCGAGAGCTTCCGATGTTCAATTTCGAGCGTCTCTATATGTGATGCGCCTAAAGCAGACATCCGAGTTAAAAGTTATGTCCATTTGAATTTCTTGAGAGCTTCCGCTGTTCATTTTTTAGCGTCTCGATATATTATGCGCCTGAATCGGACCCCCGAGTGAAAATTATGACCATTTGAATTTCTCGAGAGTTTACGTTGTTCAATTTCGAGCGTCTCGATATATTATGCGCCTGAATCGCACCCCCGAGTGAAAAGATATGACCATTGAGAGCTTCTGATGTTCAATTTCGAGCGTCTCGATATATTATGCGCCTAAATCAGACATCCGAGTTAAAAGTTATGACCATTTGAATTGCTCAAGAGCTTCCGTTGTTCAATTTCGTGCGTCTCGATATATTATGCGCCTGAATCGGACCTTCGAGTGAAAAGTTATGACCATTTGAATTTCTTCAGAGCTTCCGCTGTTCATTTTTTAGCGTCTCGATGTATTATGCGCCTGAATCGGACCCCCGAGTGAAAAGCTATGACCATTTGAATTTGTCGAGAGTTTCCGTTGTTCAATTTCGAGCGTCTCGATATATTATGCACCTGAATCGGACCCCCGAGTTAAAAGTTACGACCATTTGAATTTCTCGAGATCTTCGGTTGTTCAATTTCGAGCGTCTCGATATATTATGCGCCTGAATCGCACCCCCGAGTGAAAAGATATGACCATTTGAATTTCTCGAGAGCTTTCGATGTTCAATTTCGAGCGTCTCGATATATTAAGCGCCTAAATCAGACATCCGAGTTAAAAGTTATGAGCATTTGAATTTATCGAGAGCTTCCGATGTTCAATTTCGAGCATCTCGATATACTATGCTCCTGAATCTGACCCCCGAGTGAAAAGATATGACCATTTGTATTTCTCGAGAGCTTCCGATGTTCAATTTGAGCATCTCGATATATTATGCGCCTGAATCTGACCTCCGTGTGAAAAGTTATGCCCATTTGAATTTCTCGAGACCTTCCGTTGTTCAATTTCGTGCGTCTCGATATATTATGCGCCTGAATCGGACCTTCGAGTGAAAAGTAATGACCACTTGAATTTCTCGAGAGCTTCCGTTGTTCAATTTCGAGCATCTCGATATACTATGCTCCTGAATCTGACCTCCGAGTCCAAAGTTATGACCATTTGAATTTCTCGAGAGCTTCCGTTGTTCAATTATGAGCGTCTCTATATGTGATGCGTCAAAAGCAGACATCCGAGTTAAAAGTTATCTCCATTTGAATTTCATGAGAGCTTCCGCTGTTCATTTTCGAGCGTCTCGATATATTATGCGCCTGAATCGTACCCCCGAGTGAAAAGTTATGACCATTTGAATATCTCGAGAGCTTCCGTTGTTCAATTTCGAGCGTCTCGATATATTATGCGCCTGAATCGCACCCCGAGTGAAAAGATATGACCATTTGTTTTTCTCGAGAGCTTCCGATGTTCAATTTGAGCATCTCGATATATTATGCGCCTAAATTAGACATCCGAGTTAAAAGTTATGACCATTTGAATTTCTCGAGAGCTTCCGATTTTCAATTTCGAGCGTTTCGATATATTATGCGCCTGAATCTGACCTCCGTGTGAAAAGTTATGACCATTTGAATTTCTCGAGAGCTTCCGATGTTCAATTTCGAGCGTCTCTATATGTGATGCGCCTAAAGCAGACATCCGAGTTAAAAGTTATGTCCATTTGAATTTCTTGAGAGCTTCCGCTGTTCATTTTTTAGCGTCTCGATATATTTTGCGCCTGAATCGGACCCCCGAGTGAAAAGTTATGACCATTTGAATTTCTCGAGATCTTCGGTTGTTCAATTTCGAGCGTCTCTATATATTATGCGCCTGAATCGCACCCCTGAGTGAAAAGATATGACAATTGAGAGCTTCTGATGTTCAATTTCGAGCGTCTCGATATATTATGCGCCTAAATCAGACATCCGAGTTAAAAATTATGACCATTTGAATTTCTCGAGAGCTTCCGATGTTTAATTTTGAGCGTTTCGATATATTATGCGCCTGAATCTGACCTCCGTGTGAAAAGTTATGCCCATTTGAATTTCTCGAGACCTTCCGTTGTTCAATTTCATGCGTCTCGATATATTATGCGCCTGAATCGGACCTTCGAGTGAAAAGTAATGACCACTTGAATTTCTCGAGAGCTTCCGTTGTTCAATTTCGAGCATCTCGATATACTATGCTCCTGAATCTGACCTCCGAGTCCAAAGTTATGACCATTTGAATTTCTCGAGAGCTTCCGTTGTTCAATTTTGAGCGTCTCTATATGTGATGCGTCAAAAGCAGACATCCGAGTTAAAAGTTATCTCCATTTGAATTTCATGAGAGCTTCCGCTGTTCATTTTCGAGCGTCTCGATATATTATGCGCCTAAATCGGACCCCCGAGTGAAAAGTTATGACCATTTGAATATCTCGAGAGCTTCCGTTGTTCAATTTCGAGCGTCTCGATATATTATGCGCCTGAATCGCACCCCGAGTGAAAAGATATGACCATTTGTTTTTCTCGAGAGCTTCCGATGTTCAATTTGAGCATCTCGATATATTATGCGCCTAAATTAGACATCCGAGTTAAAAGTTATGACCATTTGAATTTCTCGAGAGCTTCCGATTTTCAATTTCGAGCGTTTCGATATATTATGCGCCTGAATCTGACCTCCGTGTGAAAAGTTATGACCATTTGAATTTCTCGAGAGCTTCCGATGTTCAATTTCGAGCGTCTCTATATGTGATGCGCCTAAAGCAGACATCCGAGTTAAAAGTTATGTCCATTTGAATTTCTTGAGAGCTTCCGCTGTTCATTTTTTAGCGTCTCGATATATTTTGCGCCTGAATCGGACCCCCGAGTGAAAAGTTATGACCATTTGAATTTCTCGAGATCTTCGGTTGTTCAATTTCGAGCGTCTCTATATATTATGCGCCTGAATCGCACCCCTGAGTGAAAAGATATGACCATTGAGAGCTTCTGATGTTCAATTTCGAGCGTCTCGATATATTATGCGCCTAAATCAGACATCCGAGTTAAAAATTATGACCATTTGAATTTCTCGAGAGCTTCCGATGTTTAATTTTGAGCGTTTCGATATATTATGCGCCTGAATCTGACCTCCGTGTGAAAAGTTATGCCCATTTGAATTTCTCGAGACCTTCCGTTGTTCAATTTCATGCGTCTCGATATATTATGCGCCTGAATCGGACCTTCGAGTGAAAAGTAATGACCACTTGAATTTCTCGAGAGCTTCCGTTGTTCAATTTCGAGCATCTCGATATACTATGCTCCTGAATCTGACCTCCGAGTCCAAAGTTATGACCATTTGAATTTCTCGAGAGCTTCCGTTGTTCAATTTTGAGCGTCTCTATATGTGATGCGTCAAAAGCAGACATCCGAGTTAAAAGTTATCTCCATTTGAATTTCATGAGAGCTTCCGCTGTTCATTTTCGAGCGTCTCGATATATTATGCGCCTGAATCGGACCCCCGAGTGAAAAGTTATGACCATTTGAATATCTCGAGAGCTTCCGTTGTTCAATTTCGAGCGTCTCAATATAATATGCGCCTGAATCGGACCGCCGAGTGAAAAGTTATGACCATTTGAATTTCTCGAGATCTTCCGATGTTTTATTTCGAGCGTCTAGATATATTATGCCCCTGAATCGCACCCCCGAGTGAAAAGATATGACCATTTGTATTTCTCGAGAGCTTCCGATGTTCAATTTGAGCATCTCGATAAATTATGCGCCTAAATTAGACATCCGAGTTAAAAGTTATGACCATTTGAATTTCTCGAGAGCTTCCGATTTTCAATTTCGAGCGTTTCGATATATTATGCGCCTGAATCTGACCTCTGTGTGAAAAGTTATGACCATTTGAATTTCTCGAGAGCTTCCGATGTTCAATTTTGAGCGTCTCTATATGTGATGCGCCTAAAGCAGACATCCGAGTTAAAAGTTATGTCCATTTGAATTTCTTGAGAGCTTCCGCTGTTCATTTTTTAGCGTCTCGATATATTATGCGCCTGAATCGGACCCCCGAGTGAAATGTTATGACCATTTGAATTTCTCGAGATCTTCGGTTGTTCAATTTCGAGCGTCTCGATATATTATGCGCCTGAATCGCACCCCCGAGTGAAAAGATATGACCATTGAGAGCTTCTGATGTTCAATTTCGAGCGTCTCGATATATTATGCGCCTAAATCAGACATCCGAGTTAAAAATTATGACCATTTGAATTTCTCGAGAGCTTCCGATGTTTAATTTTGAGCGTTTCGATATATTATGCGCCTGAATCTGACCTCCGTGTGAAAAGTTATGCCCATTTGAATTTCTCGAGACCTTCCGTTGTTCAATTTCGTGCGTCTCGATATATTATGCGCCTGAATCGGACCTTCGAGTGAAAAGTAATGACCACTTGAATTTCTCGAGAGCTTCCGTTGTTCAATTTCGAGCATCTCGATATACTATGCTCCTGAATCTGACCTCCGAGTCCAAAGTTATGACCATTTGAATTTCTCGAGAGCTTCCGTTGTTCAATTTTGAGCGTCTCTATATGTGATGCGTCAAAAGCAGACATGCGAGTTAAAAGTTATCTCCATTTGAATTTCATGAGAGCTTCCGCTGTTCATTTTCGAGCGTCTCGATATATTATGCGCCTGAATCGGACCCCCGAGTGAAAAGTTATGACCATTTGAATATCTCGAGAGCTTCCGTTGTTCAATTTCGAGCGTCTCAATATAATATGCGCCTGAATCGGACCGCCGAGTGAAAAGTTATGACCATTTGAATTTCTCGAGATCTTCCGATGTTTAATTTCGAGCGTCTCGATATATTATGCGCCTGAATCGCACCCCCGAGTGAAAAGATATGACCATTTGTATTTCTCGAGAGCTTCCGATGTTCAATTTGAGCATCTCGATATATTATGCGCCTAAATTAGACATCCGAGTTAAAAGTTATGACCATTTGAATTTCTCGAGAGCTTCCGATTTTCAATTTCGAGCGTTTCGATATATTATGCGCCTGAATCTGACCTCTGTGTGAAAAGTTATGACCATTTGAATTTCTCGAGAGCTTCCGATGTTCAATTTCGAGCGTCTCTATATGTGATGCGCCTAAAGCAGACATCCGAGTTAAAAGTTATGTCCATTTGAATTTCTTGAGAGCTTCCGCTGTTCATTTTTTAGCGTCTCGATATATTATGCTCCTGAATCGGACCCCCGAGTGAAAAGTTATGACCATTTGAATTTCTCGAGATCTTCGGATGTTCAATTTCGAGCGTCTCGATATATTATGCGCCTGAATCGCACCCCCGAGTGAAAAGATATGACCATTGAGAGCTTCTGATGTTCAATTTCGAGCGTCTCGATATATTATGCGCCTAAATCAGACATCCGACTTAAAAATTATGACCATTTGAATTTCTCGAGAGCTTCCGATGTTTAATTTCGAGCGTTTCGATATATTATGCGCCTGAATCTGACCTCCGTGTGAAAAGTTATGGCCATTTGAATTTCTCGAGAGCTTCCGTTGTTCAATTTCGAGCGTCTCTATATACTTTGCTCCTGAATCTGACCTCTGAGTGCAAAGTTATGAGCATTTGAATTTCTCGAGAGCTTCCGTTGTTCAATTTTGAGCGTCTCTATATGTGATGCGCCTAAAGCAGACATCCGAGTTAAAAGTTATGTGCATTTGAATTTCTTGAGAGCTTCCGCTGTTCATTTTTTAGCGTCTCGATATATTAAGCGCCTGAATTGGACCCCCGAGTGAAAAGTTATGACCATTTGAATTTCTCGAGAGCTTCCGTTGTTCAATTTCAAGCATCTCAATATATTATGCGCCTGAATCTGACCTCCGAGTGCAAAGTTATGACCATTTGAATTTCTCGAGAGCTTTCTATGTTCAATTTCGAGCGTTTCGATATATTATGCGTCGGAATCTGACCTCTGTGTGAAAAGTTATGACCATTTGAATTTCTCGAGAGCTTCCGTTGTTCAATTTCGAGCGTCTCGATATATTATGCGCCTAAATCAGACATCCGAGTTAAAAGTTATGACCATTTGAATTTCTCGGGAGCTTCCGATGTTCAATTTCGAGCGTTTCGATATATTATGCGCCTGAATCTGACCTCCGTGTGAAAAGTTATGGCCATTTGAATTTCTCGAGAGCTTCCGTTGTTCAATTTCGAGCGTCTCTATATGTGATGTGCCTAAAGCAGACATCCGAGTTAAAAGTTATGTCCATTTGAATTTCTTGAGAGCTTCCGCTGTTCAATTTCTAGCGTCTCGATATATTATGCGCCTGAATCTGACATCCGAGTTAAAAGTTATGACTATTGTAATTGCTCAAGAGCTTCCATTGTTCAATTTCGAGTGTCTCGATATATTATGCGCTTGAATCGGACCTCCGAGTTAAAAGTTATGTCCATTTGAATTTCTTGAGAGCTTCCGTTGTTCAATTTCGAGCGTCTCGATATATTATGCGCCTAAATCAGACATCCGAGTTAAAAGTTATGACCATTTGAATTTCTCGGGAGCTTCCGATGTTCAATTTCGAGCGTTTCGATATATTATGCGCCTGAATCTGACCTCCGTGTTAAAAGTTATGACCATTTGAATTTGTCGAGAGCTTCCGATGTTCAATTTCGAGCGTCTCTATATGTGATGTGCCTAAAGCAGACATCCGAGTTAAAAGTTATGTCCATTTGAATTTCTCGAGAGCTTCCGATGTTTAATTTCGAGCGTTTCGATATATTATGCGCCTGAATCTGACCTCCGTGTGAAAAGTTATGCCCATTTGAATTTCTCTAGAGCTTCCGTTGTTCAATTTCGAGCGTCTCGATATATTATGCGCCTGAATCGCACCCCGAGTGAAAAGATATGACCATTTGTTTTTCTCGAGAGCTTCCGATGTTCAATTTGAGCATCTCGATATATTATGCGCCTAAATTAGACATCCGAGTTAAAAGTTATGACCATTTGAATTTCTCGAGAGCTTCCGATTTTCAATTTCGAGCGTTTCGATATATTATGCGCCTGAATCTGACCTCCGTGTGAAAAGTTATGACCATTTGAATTTCTCGAGAGCTTCCGATGTTCAATTTCGAGCGTCTCTATATGTGATGCGCCTAAAGCAGACATCCGAGTTAAAAGTTATGTCCATTTGAATTTCTTGAGAGCTTCCGCTGTTCATTTTTTAGCGTCTCGATATATTTTGCGCCTGAATCGGACCCCCGAGTGAAAAGTTATGACCATTTGAATTTCTCGAGATCTTCGGTTGTTCAATTTCGAGCGTCTCTATATATTATGCGCCTGAATCGCACCCCTGAGTGAAAAGATATGACCATTGAGAGCTTCTGATGTTCAATTTCGAGCGTCTCGATATATTATGCGCCTAAATCAGACATCCGAGTTAAAAATTATGACCATTTGAATTTCTCGAGAGCTTCCGATGTTTAATTTTGAGCGTTTCGATATATTATGCGCCTGAATCTGACCTCCGTGTGAAAAGTTATGCCCATTTGAATTTCTCGAGACCTTCCGTTGTTCAATTTCATGCGTCTCGATATATTATGCGCCTGAATCGGACCTTCGAGTGAAAAGTAATGACCACTTGAATTTCTCGAGAGCTTCCGTTGTTCAATTTCGAGCATCTCGATATACTATGCTCCTGAATCTGACCTCCGAGTCCAAAGTTATGACCATTTGAATTTCTCGAGAGCTTCCGTTGTTCAATTTTGAGCGTCTCTATATGTGATGCGTCAAAAGCAGACATCCGAGTTAAAAGTTATCTCCATTTGAATTTCATGAGAGCTTCCGCTGTTCATTTTCGAGCGTCTCGATATATTATGCGCCTGAATCGGACCCCCGAGTGAAAAGTTATGACCATTTGAATATCTCGAGAGCTTCCGTTGTTCAATTTCGAGCGTCTCAATATAATATGCGCCTGAATCGGACCGCCGAGTGAAAAGTTATGACCATTTGAATTTCTCGAGATCTTCCGATGTTTTATTTCGAGCGTCTAGATATATTATGCCCCTGAATCGCACCCCCGAGTGAAAAGATATGACCATTTGTATTTCTCGAGAGCTTCCGATGTTCAATTTGAGCATCTCGATAAATTATGCGCCTAAATTAGACATCCGAGTTAAAAGTTATGACCATTTGAATTTCTCGAGAGCTTCCGATTTTCAATTTCGAGCGTTTCGATATATTATGCGCCTGAATCTGACCTCTGTGTGAAAAGTTATGACCATTTGAATTTCTCGAGAGCTTCCGATGTTCAATTTTGAGCGTCTCTATATGTGATGCGCCTAAAGCAGACATCCGAGTTAAAAGTTATGTCCATTTGAATTTCTTGAGAGCTTCCGCTGTTCATTTTTTAGCGTCTCGATATATTATGCGCCTGAATCGGACCCCCGAGTGAAATGTTATGACCATTTGAATTTCTCGAGATCTTCGGTTGTTCAATTTCGAGCGTCTCGATATATTATGCGCCTGAATCGCACCCCCGAGTGAAAAGATATGACCATTGAGAGCTTCTGATGTTCAATTTCGAGCGTCTCGATATATTATGCGCCTAAATCAGACATCCGAGTTAAAAATTATGACCATTTGAATTTCTCGAGAGCTTCCGATGTTTAATTTTGAGCGTTTCGATATATTATGCGCCTGAATCTGACCTCCGTGTGAAAAGTTATGCCCATTTGAATTTCTCGAGACCTTCCGTTGTTCAATTTCGTGCGTCTCGATATATTATGCGCCTGAATCGGACCTTCGAGTGAAAAGTAATGACCACTTGAATTTCTCGAGAGCTTCCGTTGTTCAATTTCGAGCATCTCGATATACTATGCTCCTGAATCTGACCTCCGAGTCCAAAGTTATGACCATTTGAATTTCTCGAGAGCTTCCGTTGTTCAATTTTGAGCGTCTCTATATGTGATGCGTCAAAAGCAGACATGCGAGTTAAAAGTTATCTCCATTTGAATTTCATGAGAGCTTCCGCTGTTCATTTTCGAGCGTCTCGATATATTATGCGCCTGAATCGGACCCCCGAGTGAAAAGTTATGACCATTTGAATATCTCGAGAGCTTCCGTTGTTCAATTTCGAGCGTCTCAATATAATATGCGCCTGAATCGGACCGCCGAGTGAAAAGTTATGACCATTTGAATTTCTCGAGATCTTCCGATGTTTAATTTCGAGCGTCTCGATATATTATGCGCCTGAATCGCACCCCCGAGTGAAAAGATATGACCATTTGTATTTCTCGAGAGCTTCCGATGTTCAATTTGAGCATCTCGATATATTATGCGCCTAAATTAGACATCCGAGTTAAAAGTTATGACCATTTGAATTTCTCGAGAGCTTCCGATTTTCAATTTCGAGCGTTTCGATATATTATGCGCCTGAATCTGACCTCTGTGTGAAAAGTTATGACCATTTGAATTTCTCGAGAGCTTCCGATGTTCAATTTCGAGCGTCTCTATATGTGATGCGCCTAAAGCAGACATCCGAGTTAAAAGTTATGTCCATTTGAATTTCTTGAGAGCTTCCGCTGTTCATTTTTTAGCGTCTCGATATATTATGCTCCTGAATCGGACCCCCGAGTGAAAAGTTATGACCATTTGAATTTCTCGAGATCTTCGGATGTTCAATTTCGAGCGTCTCGATATATTATGCGCCTGAATCGCACCCCCGAGTGAAAAGATATGACCATTGAGAGCTTCTGATGTTCAATTTCGAGCGTCTCGATATATTATGCGCCTAAATCAGACATCCGACTTAAAAATTATGACCATTTGAATTTCTCGAGAGCTTCCGATGTTTAATTTCGAGCGTTTCGATATATTATGCGCCTGAATCTGACCTCCGTGTGAAAAGTTATGGCCATTTGAATTTCTCGAGAGCTTCCGTTGTTCAATTTCGAGCGTCTCTATATACTTTGCTCCTGAATCTGACCTCTGAGTGCAAAGTTATGAGCATTTGAATTTCTCGAGAGCTTCCGTTGTTCAATTTTGAGCGTCTCTATATGTGATGCGCCTAAAGCAGACATCCGAGTTAAAAGTTATGTGCATTTGAATTTCTTGAGAGCTTCCGCTGTTCATTTTTTAGCGTCTCGATATATTAAGCGCCTGAATTGGACCCCCGAGTGAAAAGTTATGACCATTTGAATTTCTCGAGAGCTTCCGTTGTTCAATTTCAAGCATCTCAATATATTATGCGCCTGAATCTGACCTCCGAGTGCAAAGTTATGACCATTTGAATTTCTCGAGAGCTTTCTATGTTCAATTTCGAGCGTTTCGATATATTATGCGTCGGAATCTGACCTCTGTGTGAAAAGTTATGACCATTTGAATTTCTCGAGAGCTTCCGTTGTTCAATTTCGAGCGTCTCGATATATTATGCGCCTAAATCAGACATCCGAGTTAAAAGTTATGACCATTTGAATTTCTCGGGAGCTTCCGATGTTCAATTTCGAGCGTTTCGATATATTATGCGCCTGAATCTGACCTCCGTGTGAAAAGTTATGGCCATTTGAATTTCTCGAGAGCTTCCGTTGTTCAATTTCGAGCGTCTCTATATGTGATGTGCCTAAAGCAGACATCCGAGTTAAAAGTTATGTCCATTTGAATTTCTTGAGAGCTTCCGCTGTTCAATTTCTAGCGTCTCGATATATTATGCGCCTGAATCTGACATCCGAGTTAAAAGTTATGACTATTGTAATTGCTCAAGAGCTTCCATTGTTCAATTTCGAGTGTCTCGATATATTATGCGCTTGAATCGGACCTCCGAGTTAAAAGTTATGTCCATTTGAATTTCTTGAGAGCTTCCGTTGTTCAATTTCGAGCGTCTCGATATATTATGCGCCTAAATCAGACATCCGAGTTAAAAGTTATGACCATTTGAATTTCTCGGGAGCTTCCGATGTTCAATTTCGAGCGTTTCGATATATTATGCGCCTGAATCTGACCTCCGTGTTAAAAGTTATGACCATTTGAATTTGTCGAGAGCTTCCGATGTTCAATTTCGAGCGTCTCTATATGTGATGTGCCTAAAGCAGACATCCGAGTTAAAAGTTATGTCCATTTGAATTTCTCGAGAGCTTCCGATGTTTAATTTCGAGCGTTTCGATATATTATGCGCCTGAATCTGACCTCCGTGTGAAAAGTTATGCCCATTTGAATTTCTCGAGAGCTTCCGTTGTTCAATTTCGAGCGTCTCTATATACTATGCTCCTGAATCTGACCTCTGAGTGCAAAGTTATGAGCATTTGAATTTCTCGAGAGCTTCCGTTGTTCAATTTTGAGCGTCTCTATATGTGATGCGCCTAAAGCAGACATCCGAGTTAAAAGTTATGTGCATTTGAATTTCTTGAGAGCTTCCGCTGTTCATTTTTTAGCGTCTCGATATATTATGCGCCTGAATCGGACCTCCGTGTGTAAAGTTATGACCATTTGAATTTCTTGAGAGCTTCCGCTGTTCATTTTTTAGCGTCTCGATATATTATGCGCCTGAATCGGACCTCCGTGTGTAAAGTTATGACCATTTGAATTTCTTGAGAGCTTTCGTTGTTCAATTTCGACCGTCTCGATATATTATGCGCCTGAATCTGACCTCCGTGTGAAAAGTTATGCCCATTTGAATTTCTCGAGAGCTTCCGTTGTTAAATTTCGAGCATCTCGATATACTATGCTCCTGAATCTGACCTCCGAGTCCAAAGTTATGACCATTTGAATTTCTCGAGAGCTTCCGCTGTTCATTTTTTAGCGTCTCGATGTATTATGCGCCCTAATCGGACCTCCGTGTGTAAAGTTATGACCATTTGAATTTCTCGAGAGCTTCCGATGTTCAATTTCGAGCGTCTCGATATATTATGCGCCTAAATCAGACATCCGAGTCAAAAGTTATGATCATTTGAATTTATCGATAGCTTCCGATGTTCAATTTCGAGCATCTCGATATACTATGCTCCTGAATCTGACCTCCGAGTCCAAAGTTATGACCATTTGAATTTCTCGAGAGCTTCCGTTGTTCAATTTCGAGCATCTCGATATACTATGCTCCTGAATCTGACCTCCGAGTCCAAAGTTATGACCATTTGAATTTCTCGAGAGCTTCCGTTGTTCAATTTTGAGCGTCTCTATATGTGATGCATCAAAAGCAGACATCCGAGTTAAAAGTTATCTTCATTTGAATTTCATGAGAGCTTCCGCTGTTCATTTTCAAGCGTCTCGATATATTATGCGCCTGAATCGGACCCCCGAGTAAAAAGTTATGACCATTTGAATATCTCGAGAGCTTCCGTTGTTCAATTTCGAGCGTCTCAATATAATATGCGCCTGAATCGGACCGCCGAGTGAAAAGTTATGACCATTTGAATTTCTCGAGATCTTCCGATGTTTAATTTCGAGCGTCTCGATATATTATGCGCCTGAATCGCACCCCCGAGTGAAAAGATATGACCATTTGTATTTCTCGAGAGCTTCCGATGTTCAATTTGAGCATCTCGATATATTATGCGCCTAAATTAGACATCCGAGTTAAAAGTTATGACCATTTGAATTTCTCGAGAGCTTCCGATTTTCAATTTCGAGCGTTTCGATATATTATGCGCCTGAATCTGACCTCCGTGTGAAAAGTTATGACCATTTGAATTTCTCGAGACCTTCCGATGTTCAATTTCGAGCGTCTCTATCTGTGATGCGCCTAAAGCAGACATCCGAGTTAAAAGTTATGTCCATTTAAATTTCTTGAGAGCTTCCGCTGTTCATTTTTTAGCGTCTCGATGTATTATGCGCCTGAATCGGACCCCCGAGTGAAAAGCTATGACCATTTGAATTTGTCGAGAGTTTCCGTTGTTCAATTTCGAGCGTCTCGATATATTATGCACCTGAATCGGACCCCCGAGTTAAAAGTTACGACCATTTGAATTTCTCGAAAGCTTCCGTTGTTCAATTACGAGCGTCTCTATATGTGATGCGCCTAAATCGGACCTCTGAGTGGAAAGTTATGACCATTTGAATTTCTCGAGAGCTTCCAATGTTCAATTTCGAGCGTCTCGATATATTATGCTCCTGAATCTGACCTCCGAGTGCAAAGTTATGACCATTTGAATTTCTCGAGAGCTTTCTATGTTCAATTTCGAGCGTTTCGATATATTATGCGTCGGAATCTGACCTCTGTGTGAAATGTTATGACCATTTGAATTTCTCGAGAGCTTCCGATGTTCAATTTCGAGCGTCTCGATATATTATGCGCCTAAATCAGACATCCGAGTTAAAAGTTATGACCATTTGAATTTCTCGAGAGCTTCCGATGTTCAATTTCGAGCGTCTCGATATATTATGCGCCTGAATCTGACCTCCGTGTGAAAAGTTATGACCATTTGAATTTCTCGAGAGCTTCCGTTGTTCAATTTCGAGCGTCTCTATATGTGATGCGCCTAAATCAGACATCCGAGTTAAAAGTTATGACCATTTGAATTTCTCGAGAGCTTCCGTTGTTCAATTTCGTGCGTCTCGATATATTATCCGCCTGAATCGGACCTTCGAGTGAAAAGTAATGACCACTTGAATTTCTCGAGAGCTTCCGCTTTTCATTTTTGAGCGTCTCGATATATTATGCGCCTGAATCGGACCCCTGAATATAAAGTTATGACCATTTGAATTTCTCGAGAGCTTCCGAAGTTCAATTTCGAGCGTTTCAATATATTATGCGCCTGAATCTGACCTCCGTGTGAAAAGTTATGGCCATTTGAATTTCTCGAGAGCTTCCGATGTTCAATTTCGAGCGTCTCTATATGTGATGCGCCTAAAGCAGACATCCGAGTTAAAAGTTATGTCCATTTAAATTTCTTGAGAGCTTCCGCTGTTCATTTTTTAGCGTCTCGATGTATTATGCGCCTGAATCGGACCCCCGAGTGAAAAGCTATGACCATTTGAATTTGTCGAGAGTTTCCGTTGTTCAATTTCGAGCGTCTCGATATATTATGCACCTGAATCGGACCCCCGAGTTAAAAGTTACGACCATTTGAATTTCTCGAGATCTTCGGTTGTTCAATTTCGAGCGTCTCGATATATTATGCGCCTGAATCGCACCCTCGAGTGAAAAGATATGACCATTTGAATTTCTCGACAGCTTCCGATGTTCAATTTCAAGCGTCTCGATATATTATGCGCCTAAATAAGACATTCGAGTTAAAAGTTATGACCATTTGAATTTCTCGAGAGCTTCCGATGTTCAATTTCGAGCATTTCGATATATTATGCGCCTGAATCTGACCTCCGTGTGAAAAGTTATGCCCATTTGAATTTCTCGAGAGCTAACGTTGTTCAATTTCGTGCGTCTCGATATATTATGCGCCTGAATCGGACCTTCGAGTGAAAAGTAATGACCACTTGAATTTCTCGAGAGCTTCCGCTTTTTATTTTTGAGCGTCTCGATATATTATGCGCCTGAGTTGGACCCCTGAATAAAAAGTTATGACCATTTGAATTTCTCGAGAGCTTCCAATGTTCAATTACGAGCGTCTCTATATGTGATGCACCTAAAGCAGACATCCGAGTTAAAAGTTATGTCCATTTGAATTTCTTTTGAGCGTCCGCTGTTCATTTTTTAGCGTCTCGATATATTATGCGCCTGAATCGGACCCCCGAGTGAAAAGTTATGACCATTTGAATTTATAGAGAGTTTCCGTTATTCAATTTCGAGCGTCCTGATATATTATGCGCCTGAATCGGTCCCCCGAGTGAAAAGTTATGACCATTTGAATTTCTCGAGAGCTTCCGATGTTCAATTTCGAGCGTCTCGATATATTATGCACCTGAATCTGACCTATGTGTGAAAAGTTATGACCATTTTAATTTCTCGAGAGCTTCCGTTGTTCAATTACGAGCGTCTCTATATGTGATGCGCCTAAATCGGACCTCCGAGTGAAAAGTTATGACCATTTGAATTTCTCGAGAGCTTCCGTTGTTCAATTTCGAGCGTCTCAATATATTATGCGCCTGAATCGGACCGCCGAGTGAAAAGTTATGACCATTTGAATTTCTCGAGATCTTCGGTTGTTCAATTTCGAGCGTCTCGATATATTATGCGCCTAAATCAGACATCCGAGTTAAAAGTTATGACCATTTGAATTTCTCGAGAGCTTCCGATGTTCAATTTCGAGCGTCTCGATATATTATGCGCATGAATTTGACCTCCGTGTGAAAAGTTATGACCATTTGAATTTCTCGAGAGCTTCCGATGTTCTATTTCGGGCGTCTCTATATGTGATGCGCCTAAAGCAGACATCCGAGTTAAAAGTTATGTCCATTTAAATTTCTTGAGAGCTTCCGTTGTTCATTTTTTAGCGTCTCGATGTATTATGCGCCTGAATCGGACCCCCGAGTGAAAAGCTATGACCATTTGAATTTGTCGAGAGTTTCCGTTGTTCAATTTCGAGCGTCTCGATATATTATGCACCTGAATCGGACCCCCGAGTTAAAAGTTACGACCATTTGAATTTCTCGAGATCTTCGGTTGTTCAATTTCGAGCGTCTCGATATATTATGCGCCTGAATCGCACCCCCGAGTGAAAAGATATGACCATTTGAATTTCTCGAGAGCTTCCGATGTTCAATTTCAAGCGTCTCGATATATTATGCGCCTAAATAAGACATTCGAGTTAAAAGTTATGACCATTTGAATTTCTCGAGAGCTTCCGATGTTCAATTTCGAGCGTTTCGATATATTATGCGCCTGAATCTGACCTCCGTGTGAAAAGTTATGCCCATTTGAATTTCTCGAGAGCTTCCGTTGTTCAATTTCGTGCGTCTCGATATATTATGCGCCTGAATCGGACCTTCGAGTGAAAAGTAATGACCACTTGAATTTCTCGAGAGCTTCCGCTTTTCATTTTTGAGCGTCTCGATATATTATGCGCCTGAATTGGACCCCTGAATAAAAAGTTATGACCATTTGAATTTGTCGAGAGCTTCTGATGTTCAATTTCGAGCGTCTCGATATATTATGCGCCTAAATCAGACATCCGAGTTAAAAGTTATGACCATTTGAATTTCTCGAGAGCTTCCAATGTTCAATTACGAGCGTCTCTATATGTGATGCACCTAAAGCAGACATCCGAGTTAAAAGTTATGTTCATTTGAATTTCTTTTGAGCGTCCGCTGTTCATTTTTTAGCGTCTCGATATATTATGCGCCTGAATCGGACCCCCGAGTGAAAAGTTATGACCATTTGAATTTCTAGAGAGTTTCCGTTGTTCAATTTCGAGGGTCCTGATATATTATGCGCCTGAATCGGTCCCCCGAGTGAAAAGGTATGACCATTTGAATTTCTCGAGAGCTTCCGATATTCAATTTCGAGCGTCTCGATATATTATGCACCTGAATCTGACCTCTGTGTGAAAAGTTATGACAATTTTAATTTCTCGAGAGCTTCCGTTGTTCAATTACGAGCGTCTCTATATGTGATGCGCCTAAATCGGACCTCCGAGTGAAAAGTTATGACCATTTGAATTTCTCGAGAGCTTCCGTTGTTCAATTTCGAGCGTCTCAATATATTATGCGCCTGAATCGGACCGCCGAGTGAAAAGTTATGACCATTTGAATTTCTCGAGATCTTCGGTTGTTCAATTTCGAGCGTCTCGATATATTATGCGCCTAAATCAGCCATCCGAGTTAAAAGTTATGACCATTTGAATTTCTCGAGAGCTTCCGATGTTCAATTTCGAGCGTCTCGATATATTATGCGCATGAATTTGACCTCCGTGTGAAAAGTTATGACCATTTGAATTTCTCGAGAGCTTCCGATGTTCTATTTCGGGCGTCTCTATATGTGATGCGCCTAAAGCAGAAATCCGAGTAAAAAGTTATGACCATTTGAATTTCTCGAGAGCTTCCGATGTTCAATTTCGAGCATCTCGATATATTATGCGCATGAATTTGACCTCCGTGTGAAAAGTTATGACCATTTGAATTTCTCGAGAGCTTCCGATGTTCTATTTCGGCGGTCTCTATATGTGATGCGCCTAAAGCAGACATCCGAGTTAAAAGTTATGTCCATTTGAATTTCTTGAGAGCTTCCGCTGTTCAGTTTTGAGCGTCTCGATATATTATGCGCCTGAATCGGACCCCCGAGTGAAAAGTTATGACCATTTGAATTTCTCGAGATCTTCGGTTGTTCAATTTCGAGCGTCTCGATATATTATGCGCCTGAATCGCACCCCCGAGTGAAAAGATATGACCATTGAGAGCTTCTGATGTTCAATTTCGAGCGTCTCGATATATTATGCGCCTAAATCAGACATCCGAGTTAAAAATTATGACCATTTGAATTTCTCGAGAGCTTCCGATGTTCAATTTCGAGCGTTTCGATATATTATGCGCCTGAATCTGACCTCCGTGTGAAAAGTTTTGCCCATTTGAATTTCTCGAGAGTTTCCGTTGTTCAATTACAAGCGTCTCTATATGTGATGCGCCTAAATCGGACCTCCGAGTGAAAAGTTATGACCATTTGAATTTCTCGAGAGCTTCCGTTGTTCAATTTCGAGCGTCTCGATATATTATGCTCCTGAATCTGACCTCCGAGTGCAAAGTTATGACCATTTGAATTTCTCGAGAGCTTTCTATGTTCAATTTCGAGTGTTTCGATATATTATGCGTCGGAATCTGACCTCTGTGTGAAAAGTTATGACCATTTGAATTTCTCGAGAGCTTCCGATGTTCAATTTCGAGCGTCTCGATATATTATGCGCCTAAATCAGACATCCGAGTTAAAAGTTATGACCATTTGAATTTCTCGAGAGCTTCCGATGTTCAATTTCGAGCGTCTCGATATATTATGCGCCTGAATCTGACCTCCGTGTGAAAAGTTATGACCATTTGAATTTCTCGAGAGCTTCCGTTGTTCAATTTCGAGCGTCTCTATATGTGATGCGCCTAAATCAGACATCCGAGTTAAAAGTTATGACCATTTGAATTTCTCGAGAGCTTCCGTTGTTTAATTTCGTGCGTCTCGATATATTATGCGCCTGAATCGGACCTTCGAGTGAAAAGTAATGACCACTTGAATTTCTCGAGAGCTTCCGCTTTTCATTTTTGAGCGTCTCGATATATTATGCGCCTGAATCGGACCCCTGAATAAAAAGTTATGACCATTTGAATTTCTCGAGAGCTTCCGAAGTTCAATTTCGAGCGTTTCAATATATTATGCGCCTGAATCTGACCTCCGTGTGAAAAGTTATGACCATTTGAATTTCTCGAGAGCTTCCGATGTTCAATTTCGAGCGTCTCTATATGTGATGCGCCTAAAGCAGACATCCGAGTTAAAAGTTATGTCCATTTAAATTTCTTGAGAGCTTCCGCTGTTCATTTTTTAGCGTCTCGATGTATTATGCGCCTGAATCGGACCCCCGAGTGACAAGCTACGACCATTTGAATTTGTCGAGAGTTTCCGTTGTTCAATTTCGAGCGTCTCGATATATTATGCACCTGAATCGGACCCCCGAGTTAAAAGTTACGACCATTTGAATTTCTCGAGATCTTCGGTTGTTCAATTTCGAGCGTCTCGATATATTATGCGCCTGAATCGCACCCCCGAGTGAAAAGATATGACCATTTGAATTTCTCGACAGCTTCCGATGTTCAATTTCAAGCGTCTCGATATATTATGCGCCTAAATAAGACAGTCGAGTTAAAAGTTATGACCATTTGAATTTCTCGAGAGCTTCCGATGTCCAATTTCGAGCGTTTCGATATATTATGAGCCTGAATCTGACCTCCGTGTGAAAAGTTATGCCCATTTGAATTTCTCGAGAGCTTCCGTTGTTCAATTTCGTGCGTCTCGATATATTATGCGCCTGAATCAGCCATCCGAGTTAAAAGTTATGACCATTTGAATTTCTCGAGAGCTTCCGATGTTCAATTTCGAGCGTCTCGATATATTATGCGCATGAATTTGACCTCCGTGTGAAAAGTTATGACCATTTGAATTTCTCGAGAGCTTCCGAAGTTCAATTTCGAGCGTTTCAATATATTATGCGCCTGAATCTGACCTCCGTGTGAAAAGTTATGACCATTTGAATTTCTCGAGAGCTTCCGATGTTCAATTTCGAGCGTCTCTATATGTGATGCGCCTAAAGCAGACATCCGAGTTAAAAGTTATGTCCATTTAAATTTCTTGAGAGCTTCCGCTGTTCATTTTTTAGCGTCTCGATGTATTATGCGCCTGAATCGGACCCCCGAGTGAAAAGCTATGACCATTTGAATTTGTCGAGAGTTTCCGTTGTTCAATTTCGAGCGTCTCGATATATTATGCACCTGAATCGGACCCCCGAGTTAAAAGTTACGACCATTTGAATTTCTTGAGATCTTCGGTTGTTCAATTTCGAGCGTCTCAATATATTATGCGCCTGAATCGCAACCCCGAGTGAAAAGATATGACCATTTGAATTTCTCGAGAGCTTCCGATGTTCAATTTCAAGCGTCTCGATATATTATGCGCCTAAATAAGACAGTCGAGTTAAAAGTTATGACCATTTGAATTTCTCGAGAGCTTCCGATGTCCAATTTCGAGCGTTTCGATATATTATGAGCCTGAATCTGACCTCCGTGTGAAAAGTTATGCCCATTTGAATTTCTCGAGAGCTTCCGTTGTTCAATTTCGTGCGTCTCGATATATTATGCGCCTGAATCGGACCTTCGAGTGAAAAGTAATGACCACTTGAATTTCTCGAGAGCTTCCGCTTTTCATTTTTGAGCGTCTCGATATATTATGCGCCTGAATTGGACCCCTGAATAAAAAGTTATGACCATTTGAATTTGTCGAGAGCTTCCGATGTTCAATTTCGAGCGTCACGATATATTATGCGCCTAAATCAGACATCCGAGTTAAAAGTTATGACCATTTGAATTTCTCGAGAGCTTCCAATGTTCAATTACGAGCGTCTCTATATGTGATGCACCTAAAGCAGACATCCGAGTTAAAAGTTATGTCCATTTGAATTTCTTTTGAGCGTCCGCTGTTCATTTTTTAGCGTCTCGATATATTATGCGCCTGAATCGGACCCCCGAGTGAAAAGTTATGACCATTTGAATTTATAGAGAGTTTCCGTTATTCAATTTCGAGCGTCCTGATATATTATGCGCCTGAATCGGTCCCCCGAGTGAAAAGTTATGACCATTTGAATTTCTCGAGAGCTTCCGATGTTCAATTTCGAGCGTCTCGATATATTATGCACCTGAATCTGACCTATGTGTGAAAAGTTATGACCATTTTAATTTCTCGAGAGCTTCCGTTGTTCAATTACGAGCGTCTCTATATGTGATGCGCCTAAATCGGACCTCCGAGTGAAAAGTTATGACCATTTGAATTTCTCGAGAGCTTCCGTTGTTCAATTTCGAGCGTCTCAATATATTATGCGCCTGAATCGGACCGCCGAGTGAAAAGTTATGACCATTTGAATTTCTCGAGATCTTCGGTTGTTCAATTTCGAGCGTCTCGATATATTATGCGCCTAAATCAGACATCCGAGTTAAAAGTTATGACCATTTGAATTTCTCGAGAGCTTCCGATGTTCAATTTCGAGCGTCTCGATATATTATGCGCATGAATTTGACCTCCGTGTGAAAAGTTATGACCATTTGAATTTCTCGAGAGCTTCCGATGTTCTATTTCGGGCGTCTCTATATGTGATGCGCCTAAAGCAGACATCCGAGTTAAAAGTTATGTCCATTTAAATTTCTTGAGAGCTTCCGTTGTTCATTTTTTAGCGTCTCGATGTATTATGCGCCTGAATCGGACCCCC
The DNA here is from genome assembly GCF_004193775.1 of Glycine soja. Taxonomy (NCBI): domain Eukaryota; kingdom Viridiplantae; phylum Streptophyta; class Magnoliopsida; order Fabales; family Fabaceae; genus Glycine; species Glycine soja. The sequence continues at coordinate 51,043 of NW_021143949.1, forward strand.
GAGTGAAAAGCTATGACCATTTGAATTTGTCGAGAGTTTCCGTTGTTCAATTTCGAGCGTCTCGATATATTATGCACCTGAATCGGACCCCCGAGTTAAAAGTTACGACCATTTGAATTTCTCGAGATCTTCGGTTGTTCAATTTCGAGCGTCTCGATATATTATGCGCCTGAATCGCACCCCCGAGTGAAAAGATATGACCATTTGAATTTCTCGAGAGCTTCCGATGTTCAATTTCAAGCGTCTCGATATATTATGCGCCTAAATAAGACATTCGAGTTAAAAGTTATGACCATTTGAATTTCTCGAGAGCTTCCGATGTTCAATTTCGAGCGTTTCGATATATTATGCGCCTGAATCTGACCTCCGTGTGAAAAGTTATGCCCATTTGAATTTCTCGAGAGCTTCCGTTGTTCAATTTCGTGCGTCTCGATATATTATGCGCCTGAATCGGACCTTCGAGTGAAAAGTAATGACCACTTGAATTTCTCGAGAGCTTCCGCTTTTCATTTTTGAGCGTCTCGATATATTATGCGCCTGAATTGGACCCCTGAATAAAAAGTTATGACCATTTGAATTTGTCGAGAGCTTCTGATGTTCAATTTCGAGCGTCTCGATATATTATGCGCCTAAATCAGACATCCGAGTTAAAAGTTATGACCATTTGAATTTCTCGAGAGCTTCCAATGTTCAATTACGAGCGTCTCTATATGTGATGCACCTAAAGCAGACATCCGAGTTAAAAGTTATGTTCATTTGAATTTCTTTTGAGCGTCCGCTGTTCATTTTTTAGCGTCTCGATATATTATGCGCCTGAATCGGACCCCCGAGTGAAAAGTTATGACCATTTGAATTTCTAGAGAGTTTCCGTTGTTCAATTTCGAGGGTCCTGATATATTATGCGCCTGAATCGGTCCCCCGAGTGAAAAGGTATGACCATTTGAATTTCTCGAGAGCTTCCGATATTCAATTTCGAGCGTCTCGATATATTATGCACCTGAATCTGACCTCTGTGTGAAAAGTTATGACAATTTTAATTTCTCGAGAGCTTCCGTTGTTCAATTACGAGCGTCTCTATATGTGATGCGCCTAAATCGGACCTCCGAGTGAAAAGTTATGACCATTTGAATTTCTCGAGAGCTTCCGTTGTTCAATTTCGAGCGTCTCAATATATTATGCGCCTGAATCGGACCGCCGAGTGAAAAGTTATGACCATTTGAATTTCTCGAGATCTTCGGTTGTTCAATTTCGAGCGTCTCGATATATTATGCGCCTAAATCAGCCATCCGAGTTAAAAGTTATGACCATTTGAATTTCTCGAGAGCTTCCGATGTTCAATTTCGAGCGTCTCGATATATTATGCGCATGAATTTGACCTCCGTGTGAAAAGTTATGACCATTTGAATTTCTCGAGAGCTTCCGATGTTCTATTTCGGGCGTCTCTATATGTGATGCGCCTAAAGCAGAAATCCGAGTAAAAAGTTATGACCATTTGAATTTCTCGAGAGCTTCCGATGTTCAATTTCGAGCATCTCGATATATTATGCGCATGAATTTGACCTCCGTGTGAAAAGTTATGACCATTTGAATTTCTCGAGAGCTTCCGATGTTCTATTTCGGCGGTCTCTATATGTGATGCGCCTAAAGCAGACATCCGAGTTAAAAGTTATGTCCATTTGAATTTCTTGAGAGCTTCCGCTGTTCAGTTTTGAGCGTCTCGATATATTATGCGCCTGAATCGGACCCCCGAGTGAAAAGTTATGACCATTTGAATTTCTCGAGATCTTCGGTTGTTCAATTTCGAGCGTCTCGATATATTATGCGCCTGAATCGCACCCCCGAGTGAAAAGATATGACCATTGAGAGCTTCTGATGTTCAATTTCGAGCGTCTCGATATATTATGCGCCTAAATCAGACATCCGAGTTAAAAATTATGACCATTTGAATTTCTCGAGAGCTTCCGATGTTCAATTTCGAGCGTTTCGATATATTATGCGCCTGAATCTGACCTCCGTGTGAAATGTTTTGCCCATTTGAATTTCTCGAGAGTTTCCGTTGTTCAATTACAAGCGTCTCTATATGTGATGCGCCTAAATCGGACCTCCGAGTGAAAAGTTATGACCATTTGAATTTCTCGAGAGCTTCCGTTGTTCAATTTCGAGCGTCTCGATATATTATGCTCCTGAATCTGACCTCCGAGTGCAAAGTTATGACCATTTGAATTTCTCGAGAGCTTTCTATGTTCAATTTCGAGTGTTTCGATATATTATGCGTCGGAATCTGACCTCTGTGTGAAAAGTTATGACCATTTGAATTTCTCGAGAGCTTCCGATGTTCAATTTCGAGCGTCTCGATATATTATGCGCCTAAATCAGACATCCGAGTTAAAAGTTATGACCATTTGAATTTCTCGAGAGCTTCCGATGTTCAATTTCGAGCGTCTCGATATATTATGCGCCTGAATCTGACCTCCGTGTGAAAAGTTATGACCATTTGAATTTCTCGAGAGCTTCCGTTGTTCAATTTCGAGCGTCTCTATATGTGATGCGCCTAAATCAGACATCCGAGTTAAAAGTTATGACCATTTGAATTTCTCGAGAGCTTCCGTTGTTTAATTTCGTGCGTCTCGATATATTATGCGCCTGAATCGGACCTTCGAGTGAAAAGTAATGACCACTTGAATTTCTCGAGAGCTTCCGCTTTTCATTTTTGAGCGTCTCGATATATTATGCGCCTGAATCGGACCCCTGAATAAAAAGTTATGACCATTTGAATTTCTCGAGAGCTTCCGAAGTTCAATTTCGAGCGTTTCAATATATTATGCGCCTGAATCTGACCTCCGTGTGAAAAGTTATGACCATTTGAATTTCTCGAGAGCTTCCGATGTTCAATTTCGAGCGTCTCTATATGTGATGCGCCTAAAGCAGACATCCGAGTTAAAAGTTATGTCCATTTAAATTTCTTGAGAGCTTCCGCTGTTCATTTTTTAGCGTCTCGATGTATTATGCGCCTGAATCGGACCCCCGAGTGAAAAGCTACGACCATTTGAATTTGTCGAGAGTTTCCGTTGTTCAATTTCGAGCGTCTCGATATATTATGCACCTGAATCGGACCCCCGAGTTAAAAGTTACGACCATTTGAATTTCTCGAGATCTTCGGTTGTTCAATTTCGAGCGTCTCGATATATTATGCGCCTGAATCGCACCCCCGAGTGAAAAGATATGACCATTTGAATTTCTCGACAGCTTCCGATGTTCAATTTCAAGCGTCTCGATATATTATGCGCCTAAATAAGACGTTCGAGTTAAAAGTTATGACCATTTGAATTTCTCGAGAGCTTCCGATGTTCAATTTCGAGCGTTTCGATATATTATGCCCCTGAATCTGACCTCCGTGTGAAAAGTTATGCCCATTTGAATTTCTCGAGAGCTTCCGTTGTTCAATTTCGTGCGTCTCGATATATTATGCGCCTGAATCGGACCTTCGAGTGAAAAGTAATGACCACTTGAATTTCTCGAGAGCTTCCGCTTTTCATTTTTGAGCGTCTCGATATATTATGCGCCTGAATCGGACCCCTGAATAAAAAGTTATGACCATTTGAATTTCTCGAGAGCTTCCGAAGTTCAATTTCGAGCGTTTCAATATATTATGCGCCTGAATCTGACCTCCGTGTGAAAAGTTATGACCATTTGAATTTCTCGAGAGCTTCCGATGTTCAATTTCGAGCGTCTCTATATGTGATGCGCCTAAAGCAGACATCCGAGTTAAAAGTTATGTCCATTTAAATTTCTTGAGAGCTTCCGCTGTTCATTTTTTAGCGTCTCGATGTATTATGCGCCTGAATCGGACCCCCGAGTGAAAAGCTATGACCATTTGAATTTGTCGAGAGTTTCCGTTGTTCAATTTCGAGCGTCTCGATATATTATGCACCTGAATCGGACCGCCGAGTGAAAAGTTATGACCATTTGAATTTCTCGAGATCTTCGGTTGTTCAATTTCGAGCGTCTCGATATATTATGCGCCTAAATCAGACATCCGAGTTAAAAGTTATGACCATTTGAATTTCTCGAGAGCTTCCAATGTTCAATTACGAGCGTCTCTATATGTGATGCACCTAAAGCAGACATCCGAGTTAAAAGTTATGTTCATTTGAATTTCTTTTGAGCGTCCGCTGTTCATTTTTTAGCGTCTCGATATATTATGCGCCTGAATCGGACCCCCGAGTGAAAAGTTATGACCATTTGAATTTCTAGAGAGTTTCCGTTGTTCAATTTCGAGGGTCCTGATATATTATGCGCCTGAATCGGTCCCCCGAGTGAAAAGTTATGACCATTTGAATTTCTCGAGAGCTTTCTATGTTCAATTTCGAGTGTTTCGATATATTATGCGTCGGAATCTGACCTCTGTGTGAAAAGTTATGACCATTTGAATTTCTCGAGAGCTTCCGATGTTCAATTTCGAGCGTCTCGATATATTATGCGCCTAAATCAGACATCCGAGTTAAAAGTTATGACCATTTGAATTTCTCGAGAGCTTCCGATGTTCAATTTCGAGCGTCTCGATATATTATGCGCCTGAATCTGACCTCCGTGTGAAAAGTTATGACCATTTGAATTTCTCGAGAGCTTCCGTTGTTCAATTTCGAGCGTCTCTATATGTGATGCGCCTAAATCAGACATCCGAGTTAAAAGTTATGACCATTTGAATTTCTCGAGAGCTTCCGTTGTTTAATTTCGTGCGTCTCGATATATTATGCGCCTGAATCGGACCTTCGAGTGAAAAGTAATGACCACTTGAATTTCTCGAGAGCTTCCGCTTTTCATTTTTGAGCGTCTCGATATATTATGCGCCTGAATCGGACCCCTGAATAAAAAGTTATGACCATTTGAATTTCTCGAGAGCTTCCGAAGTTCAATTTCGAGCGTTTCAATATATTATGCGCCTGAATCTGACCTCCGTGTGAAAAGTTATGACCATTTGAATTTCTCGAGAGCTTCCGATGTTCAATTTCGAGCGTCTCTATATGTGATGCGCCTAAAGCAGACATCCGAGTTAAAAGTTATGTCCATTTAAATTTCTTGAGAGCTTCCGCTGTTCATTTTTTAGCGTCTCGATGTATTATGCGCCTGAATCGGACCCCCGAGTGACAAGCTACGACCATTTGAATTTGTCGAGAGTTTCCGTTGTTCAATTTCGAGCGTCTCGATATATTATGCACCTGAATCGGACCCCCGAGTTAAAAGTTACGACCATTTGAATTTCTCGAGATCTTCGGTTGTTCAATTTCGAGCGTCTCGATATATTATGCGCCTGAATCGCACCCCCGAGTGAAAAGATATGACCATTTGAATTTCTCGACAGCTTCCGATGTTCAATTTCAAGCGTCTCGATATATTATGCGCCTAAATAAGACAGTCGAGTTAAAAGTTATGACCATTTGAATTTCTCGAGAGCTTCCGATGTCCAATTTCGAGCGTTTCGATATATTATGAGCCTGAATCTGACCTCCGTGTGAAAAGTTATGCCCATTTGAATTTCTCGAGAGCTTCCGTTGTTCAATTTCGTGCGTCTCGATATATTATGCGCCTGAATCGGACCTTCGAGTGAAAAGTAATGACCACTTGAATTTCTCGAGAGCTTCCGCTTTTCATTTTTGAGCGTCTCGATATATTATGCGCCTGAATTGGACCCCTGAATAAAAAGTTATGACCATTTGAATTTGTCGAGAGCTTCCGATGTTCAATTTCGAGCGTCTCGATATATTATGCGCCTAAATCAGACATCCGAGTTAAAAGTTATGACCATTTGAATTTCTCGAGAGCTTCCAATGTTCAATTACGAGCGTCTCTATATGTGATGCGCCTAAAGCAGACATCCGAGTTAAAAGTTATGTCCATTTGAATTTCTTTTGAGCGTCCGCTGTTCATTTTTTAGCGTCTCGATATATTATGCGCCTGAATCGGACCCCCGAGTGAAAGTTATGACCATTTGAATTTCTAGAGAGTTTCCGTTGTTCAATTTCGAGCGTCCTGATATATTATGCGCCTGAATCGGTCCCCCGAGTGAAAAGTTATGACCAATTGAATTTCTCGAGAGCTTCCGATGTTCAATTTCGAGCGTCTCGATATATTATGCACCTGAATCTGACCTCTGTGTGAAACGTTATGACCATTTTAATTTCTCGAGAGCTTCCGTTGTTCAATTACGAGCGTCTCTATATGTGATGCGCCTAAATCGGACCTCCGAGTGAAAAGTTATGACCATTTGAATTTCTCGAGAGCTTCCGTTGTTCAATTTCGAGAGTCTCAATATATTATGCGCCTGAATCGGACCGCCGAGTGAAAAGTTATGACCATTTGAATTTCTCGAGATCTTCGGTTGTTCAATTTCGAGCGTCTCGATATATTATGTGCCTAAATCAGACATCCGAGTTAAAAGTTATGACCATTTGAATTTCTCGAGAGCTTCCGATGTTCAATTTCGAGCGTCTCGATATATTATGCGCATGAATTTGACCTCCGTGTGAAAAGTTATGACCATTTGAATTTCTCGAGATCTTCCGCTGTTCAGTTTTGAGCGTCTCGATATATTATGCGCCTGAATCGGACCCCCGAGTGAAAAGTTATGACCATTTGAATTTCTCGAGAGCTTCCGATGTTCAATTTCGAGCGTTTCGATATATTATGCGCCTGAATCTGACCTCCGTGTGAAAAGTTTTGCCCATTTGAATTTCTCGAGAGTTTCCGTTGTTCAATTACAAGCGTCTCTATATGTGATGCGCCTAAATCGGACCTCCGAGTGAAAAGTTATGACCATTTGAATTTCTCGAGAGCTTCCGTTGTTCAATTTCGAGCGTCTCGATATATTATGCTCCTGAATCTGACCTCCGAGTGCAAAGTTATGACCATTTGAATTTCTCGAGAGCTTTCTATGTTCAATTTCGAGCGTTTCGATATATTATGCGTCGGAATCTGACCTCTGTGTGAAAAGTTATGACCATTTGAATTTCTCGAGAGCTTCCGATGTTCAATTTCGAGCGTCTCGATATATTATGCGCCTGAATCTGACCTCCGTGTGAAAAGTTATGACCATTTGAATTTCTCGAGAGCTTCCGTTGTTCAATTTCGAGCGTCTCTATATGTGATGCGCCTAAATCAGACATCCGAGTTAAAAGTTATGACCATTTGAATTTCTCGAGAGCTTCCGTTGTTCAATTTCGTGCGTCTCGATATATTATGCGCCTGAATCGGACGTTCGACTGAAAAGTAATGACCACTTGAATTTCTCGAGAGCTTCCGCTTTTCATTTTTGAGCGTCTCGATATATTATGCGCCTGAATCGGACCCCTGAATAAAAAGTTATGACAATTTGAATTTCTCGAGAGCTTCCGAAGTTCAATTTCGAGCGTTTCAATATATTATGCGCCTGAATCTGACCTCCGTGTGAAAAGTTATGACCATTTGAATTTCTCGAGAGCTTCCGATGTTCAATTTCGAGCGTCTCTATATGTGATGCCCCTAAAGCAGACATCCGAGTTAAAAGTTATGTCCATTTAAATATCTTGAGAGCTTCTGCTGTTCATTTTTTAGCGTCTCGATGTATTATGCGCCTGAATCGGACCCCCGAGTGAAAAGCTATGACCATTTGAATTTGTCGAGAGTTTCCGTTGTTCAATTTCGAGCGTCTCGATATATTATGCACCTGAATCGGACCCCCGAGTTAAAAGTTACGACCATTTGAATTTCTCGAGATCTTCGGTTGTTCAATTTCGAGCGTCTCGATATATTATGCGCCTGAATCGCACCCCCGAGTGAAAAGATATGACCATTTGAATTTCTCGACAGCTTCCGATGTTCAATTTCAAGCGTCTCGATATATTATGCGCCTAAATAAGACATTCGAGTTAAAAGTTATGACCATTTGAATTTCTCGAGAGCTTCCGATGTTCAATTTCGAGCGTTTCGATATATTATGCGCCTGAATCTGACCTCCGTGTGAAAAGTTATGCCCATTTGAATTTCTCGAGAGCTTCCGTTGTTCAATTTCGTGCGTCTCGATATATTATTCGCCTGAATCGGACCTTCGAGTGAAAAGTAATGACCACTTGAATTTCTCGAGAGCTTCCGCTTTTCATTTTTGAGCGTCTCGATATATTATGCGCCTGAATCGGACCCCTGAATAAAAAGTTATGACCATTTGAATTTCTCGAGAGCTTCCGAAGTTCAATTTCGAGCGTTTCAATATATTATGCGCCTGAATCTGACCTCCGTGTGAAACGTTATGACCATTTGAATTTCTCGAGAGCTTCCGATGTTCAATTTCGAGCGTCTATATATGTGATGCGCCTAAAGCAGACATCCGAGTTAAAAGTTATGTCCATTTAAATTTCTTGAGAGCTTCCGCTGTTCATTTTTTAGCGTCTCGATGTATTATGCGCCTGAATCGGACCCCCGAGTGAAAAGCTATGACCATTTGAATTTGTCGAGAGTTTCCGTTGTTCAATTTCGAGCGTCTCGATATATTATGCACCTGAATCGGACCCCCGAGTTAAAAGTTACGACCATTTGAATTTCTCGAGATCTTCGGTTGTTCAATTTCGAGCGTCTCAATATATTATGCGCCTGAATCGCACCCCCGAGTGAAAAGATATGACCATTTGAATTTCTCGAGAGCTTCCGATGTTCAATTTCAAGCGTCTCGATATATTATGCGCCTAAATAAGACATTCGAGTTAAAAGTTATGACCATTTGAATTTCTCGAGAGCTTCCGATGTTCAATTTCGAGCGTTTCGATATATTATGCGCCTGAATCTGACCTCCGTGTGAAAAGTTATGCCCATTTGAATTTCTCGAGAGCTTACGTTGTTCAATTTCGTGCGTCTCGATATATTATGCGCCTGAATCGGACCTTCGAGTGAAAAGTAATGACCACTTGAATTTCTCGATAGCTTCCGATTTTCATTTTTGAGCGTCTCGATATATTATGCGCCTGAATTGGACCCATGAATAAAAAGTTATGACCATTTGAATTTCTCGAGAGCTTCCAATGTTCAATTTCGAGCGTCTCTATATGTGATGCGCCTAAAGCAGACATCCGAGTTAAAAGTTATGTCCATTTGAATTTCTTTTGAGCGTCCGCTGTTCATTTTTTAGCGTCTCGATATATTATGCGCCTGAATCGGACCCCCGAGTGAAAAGTTATGACCATTTGAATTTCTAGAGAGTTTCCGTTGTTCAATTTCGAGCGTCCTGATATATTATGCGCCTGAATCGGTCCCCCGAGTGAAAAGTTATGACCATTTGAATTTCTCGAGAGCTTCCGATGTTCAATTTCGAGCGTCTCGATATATTATGCGCCTGAATCTGACCTCTGTGTGAAAAGTTATGACCATTTTAATTTCTCGAGAGCTTCCGTTGTTCAATTACGAGCGTCTCTATATGTGATGCGCCTAAATCGGACCTCCGAGTGAAAAGTTATGACCATTTGAATTTCTCGAGAGCTTCCGTTGTTCAATTTCGAGCGTCTCGATATATTATGAGCCTGAATCGGACCCCCGAGTGAAAAGTTATGACCATTTGAATTTCTCGAGATCTTCGGTTGTTCAATTTCGAGCGTCTCGATACATTATGCGCCTGAATCGCACCCCCGATTGAAAAGATATGACCATTTGAATTTCTCGAGAGCTTCCGATGTTCAATTTCGAGCGTCTCGATATATTATGCACCTAAATCAGACATCCGAGTTAAAAGTTATGACCATTTGAATTTCTCGAGAGCTTCCGTTGTTCAATTTCGAGCGTCTCGATATATTATGCGCCTGAATCGGACCCTCGAGTGAAAAGTTATGACCATTTGAATTTCTCGAGATCTTCGGTTGTTCAATTTAGAGCGTCTCGATACATTATGCGCCTGAATCGCACCCCCGAGTGAAAAGATATGACCATTTGAATTTCTCGAGAGCTTCCGATGTTCAATTTCGAGCGTCTCGAAATATTATGCACCTAAATCAGACATCCGAGTTAAAAGTTATGACCATTTGAATTTCTCGAGAGCTTCCGATGTTCAATTTCGAGCGTTTTGATATATTATGCGCCTGAATGTGACCTCCGTGTGAAAAGTTGTGACCATTTGAATTTGTCGAGAGCTTCCATTGTTCAATTTTGAGCGTCTCGATATATTATGCTCCTGAATCTGACCTCCGAGTGCAAAGTTATGACCATTTGAATTTCTCGAGAGCTTCCGATGTTCAATTTCGAGCGTCTCGATATATTATGCGCCTGAATCTGACCTCTGTGTGAAAAGTTATGACCATTTTAATTTCTCGAGAGCTTCCGTTGTTCAATTACGAGCGTCTCTATATGTGATGCGCCTAAATCGGACCTCCGAGTGAAAAGTTATGACCATTTGAATTTCTCGAGAGCTTCCGTTGTTCAATTTCGAGCGTCTCGATATATTATGAGCCTGAATCGGACCCCCGAGTGAAAAGTTATGACCATTTGAATTTCTCGAGATCTTCGGTTGTTCAATTTCGAGCGTCTCGATACATTATGCGCCTGAATCGCACCCCCGATTGAAAAGATATGACCATTTGAATTTCTCGAGAGCTTCCGATGTTCAATTTCGAGCGTCTCGATATATTATGCACCTAAATCAGACATCCGAGTTAAAAGTTATGACCATTTGAATTTCTCGAGAGCTTCCGTTGTTCAATTTCGAGCGTCTCGATATATTATGCGCCTGAATCGGACCCTCGAGTGAAAAGTTATGACCATTTGAATTTCTCGAGATCTTCGGTTGTTCAATTTAGAGCGTCTCGATACATTATGCGCCTGAATCGCACCCCCGAGTGAAAAGATATGACCATTTGAATTTCTCGAGAGCTTCCGATGTTCAATTTCGAGCGTCTCGAAATATTACGCACCTAAATCAGACATCCGAGTTAAAAGTTATGACCATTTGAATTTCTCGAGAGCTTCCGATGTTCAATTTCGAGCGTTTTGATATATTATGCGCCTGAATGTGACCTCCGTGTGAAAAGTTGTGACCATTTGAATTTGTCGAGAGCTTCCATTGTTCAATTTTGAGCGTCTCGATATATTATGCTCCTGAATCTGACCTCCGAGTGCAAAGTTATGACCATTTGAATTTCGCGAGAGCTTCCGTTGTTCAATTTTGAGCGTCTCTATATATGATGTGCCTAAATCAGACATCCGAGTTAAAAGTTATGACCATTTGAATTTCTCGAGAGCTTCCGATGTTCAATTTCGAGCGTCTCGATATATTATGCGCCTAAATCAGACATTCGAGTTAAAAGTTATGACCATTTGAATTTCTCGAGAGCCTCCGATGTTCAATTTCGAGCGTCTCGATATATTATGCGCCTAAATCAGACATCCGAGTTAAAAGTTATGACCATTTGAATTTCTCGAAAGCTTCCGATGTTCAATTTCGAGCGTTTCGATATATTATGCGCCTGAATTTTACATCCGAGTTAAAAGTTATGACCATTTGAATTTCTCGAGAGCTTCCGATGTTCAATTTCGAGCGTTTTGATATATTATGCGCCTGAATGTGACCTCCGTGTGAAAAGTTATGACCATTTGAATTTCTCGAGAGCTTCCATTGTTCAATTTTGAGCGTCTCGACATATTATGCTCCTGAATCTGACCTCCGAGTGCAAAGTTATGACCATTTGAATTTCGCGAGAGCTTCCGTTTTTCAATTTTGAGCGTCTCTATATGTGATGTGCCTAAATCAGACATCCGAGTTAAAAGTTATGACCATTTGAATTTCTCGAGAGCTTCCGATGTTCAATTTCGAGCGTTTCGATATATTATGCGCCTGAATCTTACCTCTGTGTGAAAAGTTATGACCATTTGAATTTCTCGAGAGCTTCCGTTGTTCAATTTCGAGCGTCTCGATATATTATGCTCCTGAATCTGACCTCCGAGTGCAAAGTTATGACCATTTGAATTTCTCGAGAGCTTGCGATGTTCAATTTCGAGCGTCTCGATATATTATGCGTCTGAATCTGACCTCCGTGTGAAGAGTTATGACCATTTGAATTCCTCGAGAGCTTCCGTTGTTCAATTTCGAGCGTCTCTATATGTGATGCGTCTAAATTAGACATCCGAGTTAACAGTTATGACCATTTGAATTTCTCGAGAGCTTCCGTTGTTCAATTTCATCCGTCTCGGTATATTGTGCGCCTGAATCGGACCTTCGAGTGAAAAGTAATGACAACTTGAAATTCTCGAGAGCTTCCGCTTTTCATTTTTGAGCATCTCGATATATTATGCGCCTGAATTGGACCCCTGATTAAAAAGTTATGACCATTTGAATTTCTCGAGAGCTTCCGATGTTCAATTTCGAGCGTCTCGAAATATTATGCGCCTAAATCAGACATCCGAGTTAAAAGTTATGACCATTTGAATTTCTCGAGAGCTTCCGATGTTCAATTTCGAGCGTCTCTATATGTGATGCGCCTAAAGCAGACATCCGAGTTAAAAGATATGTCCATTTGAATTTCTTGAGAGCTTCCGGTGTTCATTTTTTAGCGTCTCGATATATTATGCGCCTGAATCGGACCCCCGAGTGAAAAGTTATGACCATTTGAATTTCTCGAGAGCTTCCGTTGTTCAATTTCGAGCGTCTCAATATAATATGCGCCTGAATCTGACCGCCGAGTGAAAAGTTATGACCATTTGAATTTCTCGAGATCTTCGGTTGTTCAATTTCGAGCGTCTCGATATATTATGCGCCTGAATCGCACCCCCGAGTGAATAGATATGACAATTTCAATTTCTCGAGAGCTTCCGATGTTCAATTTCGAGTGTCTCGATATATTATGCGCCTAAATCAGACATTCGAGTTAAAAGTTATGACCATTTGAATTTCTCGAGAGCTTCCGTTGTTCAATTTCGAGCGTCTCAATATATTATGCGCCTGAATCGGACCGCCGAGTGAATAGTTATGACCATTTGAATTTCTCGAGATCTTCGGTTGTTCAATTTCGAGCGTCTGGATATATTATCCGCCTGAATCGCACCCCCGAGTGAATAGATATGACCATTTGAATATCTCGAGAGCTTCCGATGTTCAATTTCGAGCGTCTCGATATATTATGCGCCTAAATCAGACATTCGAGTTAAAAGTTATGACCATTTGAATTTCTCGAGAGCTTCTGATGTTCAATTTCGAGCGTTTCGATATATTGTGCGCCTGAATCTGACCTCCGTGTGAAAAGTTATGACCATTTGAATTTCACGTGAGCTTCATATGTTCAATTTCGAGCGTCTCTATATGTGATGCGCCTAAAGCAGACATCCGAGTTAAAAGTTATGTCCATTTGAATTTCTTGAGAGCTTCCGCTGTTCATTTTTTAGCGTCTCGATATATTATGCGCCTGAATCGGACCCCCGAGTGAAAAGTATTACCATTTGAATTTCTCGAGAGTTTCCGTTGTTCAATTTCGAGAGTCTCGATATATTATGCGCCTGAATCGGACCCCCGAGTGAAAATTTATGACCATTTGAATTTCTCGAGATCTTTGGTTGTTCAATTTCGAGCGTCTCGATATATTATGCGCCTGAATCGCACCCCCGAGTGAAAAGATATGACCATTTGAATTTCTCGAGAGCTTCCGATGTTCAATTTCGAGCGTCTCGATATATTATGCTCCTAAATCAAACATTCGAGTTAAAAGTTATGACCATTTGAATTTCTCGAGAGCCTCCGATGTTCAATTTCGAGCGTCTAGATATATTATGCGCCTAAATCAGACATCCGAGTTAAAAGTTATGACCATTTGAATTTCTCGAGAGCTTCCGATGTTCAATTTCGAGCGTTTCGATATATTATGCGCCTGAATCTGACCTCCGTGTGAAAAGTTTTGCCCATTTGAATATCTCGAAAGCTTCCGTTATTCAATTACGAGCGTCTCTATATGTGATGCGCCTAAATCGGACCTCCGAGTGAAAAGTTATGACCATTTGAATTTCTTGAGAGCTTCCGTTGTTCAATTTCGAGCGTCTCGATATATTAGGCGCCTGAATCGGACCCCCGAGTGAAAAGTTATGACCATTTGAATTTCTCGAGATCTTCGGTTGTTCAATTTCGAGCGTCTCGATACATTATGCGCCGGAATCGCACCCCCGAGTGAAAAGATATGACCATTTGAATTTCTCGAGAGCTTCCTATGTTCAATTTCGAGCATCTCGATATATTATGCACCTAAATCAGACATCCGAGTTAAAAGTTATGACCATTTGAATTTCTCGAGAGCTTCCGATGTTCAATTTCGAGCGTTTTGATATATTATGCGCCTGAATGTGACCTCCGTGTGAAAAGTTATGACCATTTGAATTTCTCGAGAGCTTCCATTGTTCAATTTTGAGCGTCTCGATATATTATGCTCCTGAATCTGACCTCCGAGTGCAAAGTTATGACCATTTGAATTTCGCGAGAGCTTCCGTTGTTCAATTTTGAGCGTCTCTATATGTGATGTGCCTAAATCAGACATCCGAGTTAATAGTTATGACCATTTGAATTTCTCGAGAGCTTCCGATGTTCAATTTCGAGCGTTTCGATATATTATGCGCCTGAATCTTACCTCCGTGTGAAAAGTTATGACCAATTGAATTTCTCGAGAGCTTCCGTTGTTCAATTTCGAGCGTCTCGATATATTATGCTCCAGAATCTGACCTCCGAGTGCAAAGTTATGACCATTTGAATTTCTCGAGAGCTTGCGATGTTCAATTTCGAGCGTCTCGATATATTATGCGTCTGAATCTGACCTCCGTGTGAAGAGTTATGACCATTTGAATTCCTCGAGAGCTTCCGTTGTTCAATTTCGAGCGTCTCTATATGTGATGCGTCTAAATTAGACATCCGAGTTAAAAGTTATGACCATTTGAATTTCTCGAGAGCTTCCGTTGTTCAATTTCATCCGTCTCGGTATATTGTGAGCCTGAATCGGACATCCGAGTTAAAAGATATGTCCATTTGAATTTCTGGAGAGCTTCCGCTGTTCAATTTTTAGCATCTCGATATATTATGCGCCTGAATCGCACCCCCGAGTGAATAGATATGACCATTAGAATTTCTCGAGAGTTTCCGTTGTTCAATTTCGAGCGTCTTGATATATTATGTGCCTGAATCGGTCCCCCTAGTGAAAAGTTATGACCATTTGAATTTCTCGAGAGCTTCCGATGTTCAATTTCGAGCGTCTCGATATATTATGCGCCTGAATCTGACCTCCGTGTGAAAAGTTATGACCAATTGAATTTCTCGAGAGCTTCCGTTGTTCAATTTCGAGCGTCTCGATATATTATGCTCCTGAATCTGACCTCCGAGTGCAAAGTTATGACCATTTGAATTTCTCGAGAGCTTGCGATGTTCCATTTCGAGCGTCTCGATATATTATGCGTCTGAATCTGACCTCCGTGTGAAGAGTTATGACCATTTGAATTCCTCGAGAGCTTCCGTTGTTCAATTTCGAGCGTCTCTATATGTGATGCGTCTAAATTAGACATCCGAGTTAAAAGTTATGACCATTTGAATTTCTCGAGAGCTTCCGTTGTTCAATTTCATCCGTCTCGGTATATTGTGAGCCTGAATCGGACATCCGAGTTAAAAGATATGTCCATTTGAATTTCTGGAGAGCTTCCGCTGTTCAATTTTTAGCGTCTCGATATATTATGCGCCTGAATCGGACCCCCGAGTGAAAAGTTATGACCATTTGAATTTCTCGAGAGTTTCCGTTGTTCAATTTCGAGCGTCTTGATATATTATGTGCCTGAATCGGTCCCCCGAGTGAAAAGTTATGACCATTTGAATTTCTCGAGAGCTTCCGATGTTCAATTTCGAGCGTCTCGATATATTATGCGCCTGAATCTGAC
>NW_021143950.1:0-68945 GCF_004193775.1 Glycine soja
TTGCAAAAAAAACATGATTACCAAGGGGTGACGCAGATCGAAATTTTCTATTAGAATCATCCATATATTTTATTAGGATTTAATACAAAATCAATAACGACATCGGTCGTTGTAAAGCGCGACTGATATTTTCCAGCCGACATTGCGCAATTTTTTTTACAAACCCTGGCCGATAATATTTTTGTACGGCAGAGGATGCTTTTTTTTTCGGTGTTGACGTAAAAATTTACAACGTAGGTCGGCTAGGTTTTTTCGTTCGAGCTCAACCGATGTTGTGTTTCGACCGACACCGGCATGTTTTCATTTGCTAGGCATGGAAAACACTAACCAACCTCTGCAAAAAAAAACATGATTGCCCGATACTGATCGAAAAAATGGTAGCCGACGTCTGCAAGGAAAGTTTGGCGATCGAGGTCTACAAAAAATCACCGGGTGACGCAGATCGAACATTTCCTATTAGAAATCATCCAAATATTATTCAATACAATAACCGACATCGGTCGTTGTAAAGTCGCGACTGATATTTTCCTGCCGACTTTGGACAATTTTTTTTACAAACGCTGGCCGATAATATTTTTTTACGGTAGAGGATGCTTTTTTGTACGGTGTTGCCGTAAAAATTTACAATGTAGGTCGGCTAGGTTTTTTCGTTCGAGATGAACCGAAGTTGTGTTTCGACCGACACCAGCATGTTTTCATTTGCTAGGCATGGAAAACATAACCAAACTTTGCAAAAAAACATGATTCACCGGGTGACGCAGATCGAACATTTCCTATTAGACATCATCCATATATTATTCAGGGATTTAATACAAAATACAATAACCGACATCGGTCGTTGTAAAGCCGCGACTGATATTTTCCAGCCGACATTGCGCAATTTTTTTTACAAACGCTGGCCGATAATATTTTTGTACGGCAGAGGATGCTTTTTTGTTCGGTGTTGACGTAAAAATTTACAACGTAGGTCGGCTAGGTTTTTTCGTTCGAGCTCAACCGATGTTGTGTTTCGACCGACACCGGCATGTTTTCATTTGCTAGGCATGGAAAACACTAACCAACCTCTGCAAAAAAAAACACGATTGCCCGATACTGATCGAAAACAATGGTAGCCGACGTCTGCAAGGAAAGTTTGGCGATCGAGGTCTACAAAAAAATCACCGGGTGACGCAGATCGAACATTTCCTATTAGAAATCATCCAAATATTATTCAATACAATAACCGACATCGGTCGTTGTAAAGTCGCGACTGATATTTTCCTGCCGACTTTGGACAATTTTTTTTACAAACGCTGGCCGATAATATTTTTTTACGGTAGAGGATGCTTTTTTGTACGGTGTTGCCGTAAAAATTTACAATGTAGGTCGGCTAGGTTTTTTCGTTCGAGATGAACCGAAGTTGTGTTTCGACCGACACCAGCATGTTTTCATTTGCTAGGCATGGAAAACATTAACCAAACTTTGCAAAAAAACATGATTCACCGGGTGACGCAGATCGAACATTTCCTATTAGACATCATCCATATATTATTCAGGGATTTAATACAAAATACAATAACCGACATCGGTCGTTGTAAAGCCGCGACTGATATTTTCCAGCCGACATTGCGCAATTTTTTTTACAAACGCTGGCCGATAATATTTTTGTACGGCAGAGGATGCTTTTTTGTTCGGTGTTGACGTAAAAATTTACAACGTAGGTCGGCTAGGTTTTTTCGTTCGAGCTCAACCGATGTTGTGTTTCGACCGACACCGGCATGTTTTCATTTGCTAGGCATGGAAAACACTAACCAACCTCTGCAAAAAAAAACACGATTGCCCGATACTGATCGAAAACAATGGTAGCCGACGTCTGCAAGGAAAGTTTGGCGATCGAGGTCTACAAAAAAATCACCGGGTGACGCAGATCGAACATTTCCTATTAGAAATCATCCAAATATTATTCAATACAATAACCGACATCGGTCGTTGTAAAGTCGCGACTGATATTTTCCTGCCGACTTTGGACAATTTTTTTTACAAACGCTGGCCGATAATATTTTTTTACGGTAGAGGATGCTTTTTTGTACGGTGTTGCCGTAAAAATTTACAATGTAGGTCGGCTAGGTTTTTTCGTTCGAGATGAACCGAAGTTGTGTTTCGACCGACACCAGCATGTTTTCATTTGCTAGGCATGGAAAACATCAACCAAACTTTGCAAAAAAACATGATTCACCGGGTGACGCAGATCGAACATTTCCTATTAGACATCATCCATATATTATTCAGGGATTTAATACAAAATACAATAACCGACATCGGTCGTTGTAAAGCCGCGACTGATATTTTCCAGCCGACATTGCGCAATTTTTTTTACAAACGCTGGCCGATAATATTTTTGTACGGCAGAGGATGCTTTTTTGTTCGGTGTTGACGTAAAAATTTACAACGTAGGTCGGCTAGGTTTTTTCGTTCGAGCTCAACCGATGTTGTGTTTCGACCGACACCGGCATGTTTTCATTTGCTAGGCATGGAAAACACTAACCAACCTCTGCAAAAAAAAACATGATTGCCCGATACTGATCGAAAAAATGGTAGCCGACGTCTGCAATGAAAGTTTGGCGATCGAGGTCTACAAAAAAATCACCGGGTGACGCAGATCGAACATTTCCTATTAGAAATCATCCAAATATTATTCAATACAATAACCGACATCGGTCGTTGTAAAGTCGCGACTGATATTTTCCTGCCGACTTTGGACAATTTTTTTTACAAACGCTGGCCGATAATATTTTTTTACGGTAGAGGATGCTTTTTTGTATTCTGTTGCCGTAAAAATTTACAATGTAGGTCGGCTAGATTTTTTCGTCCGAGATGATCCGAAGTTGTGTTTCGACCGACACCAGCATGTTTTCATTTGCTAGGCATGGAAAACATTAACCAAACTTTGCAAAAAAACACGATTCACCGGGTGACGCAGATCGAACATTTCCTATTAGACATCATCCATATATTATTCAGGGATTTAATACAAAGTACAATAACCGACATCGGTCGTTGTAAAGCCGCGACTGATATTTTCCAGCCGACATTGCGCAATTTTTTTACAAACGCTGGCCGATAATATTTTTGTACGGCAGAGGATGCTTTTTTGTTCGGTGTTGACGTAAAAATTTACAACGTAGGTCGGCTAGGTTTTTTCGTTCGAGCTCAACCGATGTTGTGTTTCGACCGACACCGGCATGTTTTCATTTGCTAGGCATGGAAAACACTAACCAACCTCTGCAAAAAAAAACATGATTGCCCGATACTGATTGAAAACAATGGTAGCCGACGTCTGCAAGGAAAGTTTGGCGATCGGGGTCTACAAAAAAATCACCGGGTGACGCAGATCGAACATTTCCTATTAGAAATCATCCAAATATTATTCAATACAATAACCGACATCGGTCGTTGTAAAGTCGCGACTGATATTTTCCTGCCGACTTTGGACAATTTTTTTTACAAACGCTGGCCGATAATATTTTTTTACGGTAGAGGATGCTTTTTTGTACGGTGTTGCCGTAAAAATTTACAATGTAGGTCGGCTAGGTTTTTTCGTTCGAGATGAACCGAAGTTGTGTTTCGACCGACACCAGCATGTTTTCATTTGCTTGGCATGGAAAACATTAACCAAACTTTGCAAAAAAACATGATTCACCGGGTGACGCAGATTGAACATTTCCTATTAGACATCATCCATATATTATTCAGGGATTTAATACAAAATACAATAACCGACATCGGTCGTTGTAAAGCCGCGACTGATATTTTCCAGCCGACATTGCGCAATTTTTTTTACAAACGCTGGCCGATAATATTTTTGTACGGCAGAGGATGCTTTTTTGTTCGGTGTTGACGTAAAAATTTACAACGTAGGTCGGCTAGGTTTTTTCGTTCGAGCTCAACCGATGTTGTGTTTCGACCGACACCGGCATGTTTTCATTTGCTAGGCATGGAAAACACTAACCAACCTCTGCAAAAAAAAACACGATTGCCCGATACTGATCGAAAAAAATGGTAGCCGACGTCTGCAAGGAAAGTTTGGCGATCGAGGTCTACAAAAAAATCACCGGGTGACGCAGATCGAACATTTCCTATTAGAAATCATCCAAATATTATTCAATACAATAACCGACATCGGTCGTTGTAAAGTCGCGACTGATATTTTCCTGCCGACTTTGGACAATTTTTTTTACAAACGCTGGCCGATAATATTTTTTTACGGTAGAGGATGCTTTTTTGTACGGTGTTGCCGTAAAAATTTACAATGTAGGTCGGCTAGGTTTTTTCGTTCGAGATGAACCGAAGTTGTGTTTCGACCGACACAGCATGTTTTCATTTGCTAGGCATGGAAAACATCAACCAAACTTTGCAAAAAAACATGATTCACCGGGTGACGCAGATCGAACATTTCCTATTAGACATCATCCATATATTATTCAGGGATTTAATACAAAATACAATAACCGACATCGGTCGTTGTAAAGCCGCGACTGATATTTTCCAGCCGACATTGCGCAATTTTTTTTACAAACGCTGGCCGATAATATTTTTGTACGGCAGAGGATGCTTTTTTGTTCGGTGTTGACGTAAAAATTTACAACGTAGGTCGGCTAGGTTTTTTCGTTCGAGCTCAACCGATGTTGTGTTTCGACCGACACCGGCATGTTTTCATTTGCTAGGCATGGAAAACATCAACCAAACTTTGCAAAAAAACATTGGATGATCACACCGGGTGACGCAGATCGAACATTTCCTATTAGAAATCATCCAATATTATTAATTCAATACAATAACCGACATCGGTCGTTGTAAAGTCGCGACTGATATTTTCCAGCCGACATTGGCAATTTTTTTTACAAACGCTGGCCGATAATATTTTTTACGGAGAGGATGCTTTTTTGTTCGGTGTTGCGTAAAAATTTACAATGTAGGTCGGCTAGGTTTTTTCGTTCGAGATGAACCGATGTTGTGTTTCGACCGACACAGCATGTTTTCATTTCTAGGCATGGAAAACATTAACCAAACTTTGCAAAAAAACATGATTCACCGGGTGACGCAGATCGAACATTTCCTATTAGACATCATCCATATATTATTCAGGGATTTAATACAAAATACAATAACCGACATCGGTCGTTGTAAAGCCGCGACTGATATTTTCCAGCCGACATTGCGCAATTTTTTTTACAAACGCTGGCCGATAATATTTTTGTACGGCAGAGGATGCTTTTTTGTTCGGTGTTGACGTAAAAATTTACAACGTAGGTCGGCTAGGTTTTTTCGTTCGAGCTCAACCGATGTTGTGTTTCGACCGACACCGGCATGTTTTCATTTGCTAGGCATGGAAAACACTAACCAACCTCTGCAAAAAAAAACATGATTGCCCGATACTGATCGAAAAAAATGGTAGCCGACGTCTGCAAGGAAAGTTTGGCGATCGAGGTCTACAAAAAAATCACCGGGTGACGCAGATCGAACATTTCCTATTAGAAATCATCCAAATATTATTCAATACAATAACCGACATCGGTCGTTGTAAAGTCGCGACTGATATTTTCCTGCCGACTTTGGACAATTTTTTTTACAAACGCTGGCCGATAATATTTTTTTACGGTAGAGGATGCTTTTTTGTACGGTGTTGCCGTAAAATTTACAATGTAGATCGGCTAGGTTTTTTCGTTCGAGATGAAACGATGTTGTGTTTCGACCGACACCAGCATGTTTTCATTTGCTAGGCATGGGTAACATTAACCAAACTTTGCAAAAAAACATGATTCACCGGGTGACGCAGATCGAACATTTCCTATTAGACATCATCCATATATTATTCAGGGATTTAATACATAATACAATAACCGACATCGGTCGTTGTAAAGCCGCGACTGATATTTTCCAGCCGACATCGCGCAATTTTTTTTACAAACGCTGACCGATAATATTTTTGTACGGCAGAGGAAGCCTTTTTGTTCGGTGTTGACGTAAAAATTTACAACGTAGGTTGGCTAGGTTTTTTCGTTCGAGCTCAACCGATGTTGTGTTTCGACCGACACCGGCATGTTTTCATTTGCTTGGCATGGAAAACACTAACCAACCTCTGCAAAAAAAAACACGATTGCCCGATACTGATCGAAAACAATGGTAGTTGACGTCTGCAAGGAAAGTTTGGCGATCGAGGTCTACAAAAAAATCACCGGGTGACGCAGATCGAACATTTCCTATTAGAAATCATCCAAATATTATTCAATACAATAACCGACATCAGTCGTTGTAAAGTCGCGACTGATATTTTCCTGCCGACTTTGGACAATTTTTTTTACAAACGCTGGCCGATAATATTTTTTTACGGTAGAGGATGCTTTTTTGTACGGTGTTGCCGTAAAAATTTACAATGTAGGTCGGCTAGGTTTTTTCGTTCGAGATGAACCGATGGTATGTTTCGACCGAGACTAGCATGTTTTCATTTCCTAGGCATGGAAAACCTTAACCAAACTTTGCAAAAAAACATGATTCACCGGGTGACGCAGATCGAACATTTCCTATTAGACATCATCCATATATTATTCAGGGATTTAATACAAAATACAATAACCGACATCGGTCGTTGTAAAGCCGCGACTGATATTTTCCAGTCGACATTGCGCAATTTTTTTTACAAACGCTGGCCGATAATATTTTTGTACGGCAGAGGATGCTTTTTTGTTCGGTGTTGACGTAAAAATTTACAACGTTGGTCGGCTAGGTTTTTTCATTCGAGCTCAACCGATGTTGTGTTTCGACCGACACCGGCATGTTTTCATTTGCTAGGCATGGAAAACACTAACCAACCTCTGCAAAAAAAAAAACATGATTGCCCGATACTGATCGAAAAAAATGGTGGCCGACGTCTGCAAGGAAAGTTTGGCGATCGAGGTCTACAAAAAAATCACCGGGTGACGCAGATCGAACATTTCCTATTAGAAATCATCCAAATATTATTCAATACAATAACCGACATCGGTCGTTGTAAAGTCGCGACTGATATTTTCCTGCCGTGTTTGGACATTTTGTTTTACAAACGCTGGCCGATAATATTTGTTTACGGTAGAGGATGCTTTTTTGTACGGTGTTGCCGTAAAAATTAACAATGTAGGTCGGCTAGGTTTTTTCGTTCGAGATGAACCGATGGTATGTTTCGACCGACACTAGCATGTTTTCATTTCCTAGGCATGGAAAACATTAACCAAACTTTGCAAAAAAACATGATTCACCGGGTGACGCAGATCGAACATTTCCTATTAGACATCATCCATATATTATTCAGGGATTTAATACAAAATACAATAACCGACATCGATCGTTGTAAAGCCGCGACTGATATTTTCCAGCCGACATTGCGCAATTTTTTTTACAAACGCTGGCCGATAATATTTTTGTACGGCAGAGGATGCTTTTTTGTTCGGTGTTGACGTAAAAATTTACAACGTTGGTCGGCTAGGTTTTTTCGTTCGAGCTCAACCGATGTTGTGTTTCGACCGACACCGGCATGTTTTCATTTGCTAGGCATGGAAAACACTAACCAACCTCTGCAAAAAAAAAACATGATTGCCCGATACTGATCGAAAAAAATGGTAGCCGACGTCTGCAAGGATAGTTTGGCGATCGAGGTCTACAAAAAAATCACCGGGTGACGCAGATCGAACAATTCATATTAGAAATCATCCAAATATTATTATTCAATACAATAACTGACATCGATCGTTGTAAAGTCTCGACTAATATTTTCCTGCCGACTTTGGACAATTTTTTTTACAAACGCTGGCCGATAATATTTTTTTACGGTAGAGGATGCTTTTTTGTACGGTGTTGCCGTAAAAATTTACAATGTAGGTCGGCTAGGTTTTTTCGTTCGAGATAAACCGAAGTTGTGTTTCCACCGACACCAGCATGTTTTCATTTGCTAGGCATGGAAAACATCAACCAAACTTTGCAAAAAAACATGATTCACCGGGTGACGCAGATCGAACATTTCCTATTAGACATCATCCATATATTATTCAGGGATTTAATACAAAATACAATAACCGACATCGATCGTTGTAAAGCCGCGACTGATATTTTCCAGCCGACATTGCGCAATTTTTTTTACAAACGCTGGCCGATAATATTTTTGTACGGCAGAGGATGCTTTTTTGTTCGGTGTTGACGTAAAAATTTACAACGTTGGTCGGTTAGGTTTTTTCGTTCGAGCTCAACCGATGTTGTGTTTCGACCGACACCGGCATGTTTTCATTTGCTAGGCATGGAAAACACTAACCAACCTCTGCAAAAAAAAAACATGATTGCCCGATACTGATCGAGAAAAATGGTGGCCGACGTCTGCAAGGAAAGTTTGGCGATCGAGGTCTACAAAAAAATCACCGGGTGACGCATATCGAACATTTCCTATTAGAAATCATCCAAATATTATTCAATACAATAACCGACATCGGTCGTTGTAAAGTCGCGACTGATATTTTCCTGCCGACTTTGGACAATTTTTTTTACAAACGCTGGCCGATAATATTTTTTTACGGTACAGGATGCTTTTTTGTACGGTGTTGCCGTAAAATTTACAATGTAGATCGGCTAGGTTTTTTCGTTCGAGATGAAACGATGTTGTGTTTCGACCGACACCAGCATGTTTTCATTTGCTAGGCATGGGTAACATTAACCAAACTTTGCAAAAAAACATGATTCACCGGGTGACGCAGATCGAACATTTCCTATTAGACATCATCCATATATTATTCAGGGATTTAATACAAAATACAATAACCGACATCGGTCGTTGTAAAGCCGCGACTGATATTTTCCAGCCGACATTGCGCAATTTCTTTTACAAACGCTGGCCGATAATATTTTTGTACGGCAGAGGATGCTTTTTTGTTCGGTGTTGACATAAAAATTTAC
This sequence comes from Glycine soja, assembly GCF_004193775.1. Lineage (NCBI taxonomy): Eukaryota > Viridiplantae > Streptophyta > Magnoliopsida > Fabales > Fabaceae > Glycine > Glycine soja. Next base: position 8,953 of record NW_021143950.1, read on the forward strand.
AACGTAGGTCGGCTAGGTTTTTTCGTTCGAGCTCAACCGATGTTGTGTTTCGACCGACACCGGCATGTTTTCATTTGCTAGGCATGGAAAACACTAACCAACCTCTGCAAAAAAAAAACATGATTGCCCGATAGTGATCGAAAAAAATGGTAGCCGACGTCTGCAAGGAAAGTTTGGCGGTCGAGGTCTACAAAAAAATCACCGGGTGACGCAGATCGAACATTTCCTATTAGAAATCATCCAAATATTATTCAATACAATAACCGACATCGGTCGTTGTAAAGTCGCGACTGATATTTTCCTGCCGACTTTGGACAATTTTTTTTACAAACGCTGGCCGATAATATTTTTTTACGGTAGAGGATGCTTTTTTGTACGTTGTTGCCGTAAAAATTTAAAATGTAGGTCGGCTAGGTTTTTTCGTTCGAGTTGAACCGATGTTGTGTTTCGACCGACACCAGCATGTTTTCATTTCCTAGGCATGGAAAACATTAACCAAACTTTGCAAAAAAACATGATTCACTGGGTGACGCAGATCGAACATTTCCTATTTGACATCATCCATATATTATTCAGGGATTGAATACAAAATAAATTAACCGACATTGGTCGTTGTAAAGCCGCGACTGATATTTTCCAGCCGACATTGCGCAATTTTTTTTTACAAACGCTGGCCGATAATATTTTTGTACGACAGTGGATACTTTTTTGTTCGGTGTTGACGTAAAAATTTACAACGTAGGTCGGCTAGGTTTTTTCGTTCGAGCTCAACCGATGTTGTGTTTCGACCGACACCGGCATGTTTTCATTTGCTAGGCATGGAAAACACTAACCAACCTCTGCAAAAAAAAACATGATTGCCCGATAGTGATCGAAAAAAATGGTAGCCGACGCATGCAAGGAAAGTTTGGCGATCGAGGTCTACAAAAAAATCACCGGGTGACGCAGATCGAACATTTCCTATTAGAAACCATCCAAATATTATTCAATACAATAACCGACATCGGTCGTTGTAAAGTCGCGACTGATATTTTCCTACCGTGTTTGGACAATTTTTTTTACAAACGCTGGCTGATAATATTTTTTTACGATAGAGGATGCTTTTTTGTACGGTGTTGCCGTAAAAATTTACAATGTAGGTCGGCTAGGGTTTTTCGTTCGAGATGAACCGATGGTATGTTTCGACCGACACTAGCATGTTTTCATTTCCTAGGCATGGAAACCATTAACCAAACTTTGCAAAAAAACATGATTCACCGGGTGACGCAGATCGAACATTTCCTATTAGACATCATCCATATATTATTCAGGGATTTAATACAAAATACAATAACCGACATCGGTCGTTGTAAAGTCGCGACTGATATTTTCCTGCCGACTTTGGACTATTTTTTTTACAAACGCTGGCCGATAATATTTTTTTACGGTAGAGGATGCTTTTTTGTACGGTGTTGCCGTAAAAATTTACAATGTAGGTCGGCTAGGTTTTTTCGTTCAAGATGAACCGAAGTTGTGTTTCGACCGACACCAGCATGTTTTCATTTGCTAGGCATGGATAACATCAACCAAACTTTGCAAAAAAACTTGATACACCGGGTGACGTAGATCGAACATTTCCTATTAGACATCATCCATATATTATTCAGGGATTTAATACAAAATACAATAACCGACATCGGTCGTTGTAAAGCCGCGACTGATATTTTCCAGCCGACATTGCGCAATTTTTTTTACAAACGCTGGCCGATAATATTTTTGTATGGAAGAGGATGCTTTTTTGTTCGGTGTTGACGTAAAAATTTACAATGTAGGTCGGCTAGGTTTTTTCGTTCGAGATGAAACGATGTTGTGTTTCGACCGACACCAGCATGTTTTCATTTGCTAGGCATGGGTAACATTAACCAAACTTTTCAAAAAAACATGATTCACTGGGTGACGCAGATCGAACATTTCCTATTAGACATCATCCATATATTATTCAGGGATTTAATACAAAATACAATAACCGACATTGGTCGTTGTAAAGCCGCGACTGATATTTTCCAGCCGACATTGCGCAATTTTTTTTACAAACGCTGGCCAATAATATTTTTGTACGGCAGAGGATGCTTTTTTGTTCGGTGTTGACGTAAAAATTTACAACGTAGGTCGGCTAGGTTTTTTCGTTCGAGCTCAACCGATGTTGTGTTTCGACCGACACCGGCATGTTTTCATTTGCTAGGCATGGAAAACACCAACCAACCTCTGCAAAAAAAAACATGATTGCCCGATAGTGATCGAAAAAAATGGTGGCCGACGTCTGCAAGGAAAGTTTGGCGATCGAGGTCTACAAAAAAATCACCGGGTGACGCAGATCGAACATTTCCTATTAGAAATCATCCAAATATTATTCAATACAATAACCGACATCGGTCGTTGTAAAGTCGCGACTGATATTTTCCTGCCGACTTTGGACAATTTTTTTTACAAACGCTGGCCGATAATATTTTTTTACGGTAGAGGATGCTTTTTTGTACGGTGTTGCCGTAAAATTTACAATGTAGATCGGCTAGGTTTTTTCGTTCGAGATGAAACGATGTTGTGTTTCGACCGACACCAGCATGTTTTCATTTGCTAGGCATGGGTAACATTAACCAAACTTTGCAAAAAAACATGATTCACCGGGTGACGCAGATCGAACATTTCCTATTAGACATCATCCATATATTATTCAGGGATTTAATACAAAATACAATAACCGACATCGGTCGTTGTAAAGCCGCGACTGATATTTTCCAGCCGACATTGCGCAATTTCTTTTACAAACGCTGGCCGATAATATTTTTGTACGGCAGAGGATGCTTTTTGTTCGGTGTTGACATAAAAATTTACAACGTAGGTCGGCTAGGTTTTTTCGTTCGAGCTCAACCGATGTTGTGTTTCGACCGACACCGGCATGTTTTCATTTGCTAGGCATGGAAAACACTAACCAACCTCTGCAAAAAAAAAACATGATTGCCCGATAGTGATCGAAAAAAATGGTAGCCGACGTCTGCAAGGAAAGTTTGGCGGTCGAGGTCTACAAAAAAATCACCGGGTGACGCAGATCGAACATTTCCTATTAGAAATCATCCAAATATTATTCAATACAATAACCGACATCGGTCGTTGTAAAGTCGCGACTGATATTTTCCTGCCGACTTTGGACAATTTTTTTTACAAACGCTGGCCGATAATATTTTTTTACGGTAGAGGATGCTTTTTTGTACGTTGTTGCCGTAAAAATTTAAAATGTAGGTCGGCTAGGTTTTTTCGTTCGAGTTGAACCGATGTTGTGTTTCGACCGACACCAGCATGTTTTCATTTCCTAGGCATGGAAAACATTAACCAAACTTTGCAAAAAAACATGATTCACTGGGTGACGCAGATCGAACATTTCCTATTTGACATCATCCATATATTATTCAGGGATTGAATACAAAATAAATTAACCGACATTGGTCGTTGTAAAGCCGCGACTGATATTTTCCAGCCGACATTGCGCAATTTTTTTTTACAAACGCTGGCCGATAATATTTTTGTACGACAGTGGATACTTTTTTGTTCGGTGTTGACGTAAAAATTTACAACGTAGGTCGGCTAGGTTTTTTCGTTCGAGCTCAACCGATGTTGTGTTTCGACCGACACCGGCATGTTTTCATTTGCTAGGCATGGAAAACACTAACCAACCTCTGCAAAAAAAAACATGATTGCCCGATAGTGATCGAAAAAAATGGTAGCCGACGCATGCAAGGAAAGTTTGGCGATCGAGGTCTACAAAAAAATCACCGGGTGACGCAGATCGAACATTTCCTATTAGAAACCATCCAAATATTATTCAATACAATAACCGACATCGGTCGTTGTAAAGTCGCGACTGATATTTTCCTACCGTGTTTGGACAATTTTTTTTACAAACGCTGGCTGATAATATTTTTTTACGATAGAGGATGCTTTTTTGTACGGTGTTGCCGTAAAAATTTACAATGTAGGTCGGCTAGGTTTTTTCGTTCGAGATGAACCGATGGTATGTTTCGACCGACACTAGCATGTTTTCATTTCCTAGGCATGGAAACCATTAACCAAACTTTGCAAAAAAACATGATTCACCGGGTGACGCAGATCGAACATTTCCTATTAGACATCATCCATATATTATTCAGGGATTTAATACAAAATACAATAACCGACATCGGTCGTTGTAAAGTCGCGACTGATATTTTCCTGCCGACTTTGGACTATTTTTTTTACAAACGCTGGCCGATAATATTTTTTTACGGTAGAGGATGCTTTTTTGTACGGTGTTGCCGTAAAAATTTACAATGTAGGTCGGCTAGGTTTTTTCGTTCAAGATGAACCGAAGTTGTGTTTCGACCGACACCAGCATGTTTTCATTTGCTAGGCATGGATAACATCAACCAAACTTTGCAAAAAAACTTGATACACCGGGTGACGTAGATCGAACATTTCCTATTAGACATCATCCATATATTATTCAGGGATTTAATACAAAATACAATAACCGACATCGGTCGTTGTAAAGCCGCGACTGATATTTTCCAGCCGACATTGCGCAATTTTTTTTACAAACGCTGGCCGATAATATTTTTGTATGGAAGAGGATGCTTTTTTGTTCGGTGTTGACGTAAAAATTTACAATGTAGGTCGGCTAGGTTTTTTCGTTCGAGATGAAACGATGTTGTGTTTCGACCGACACCAGCATGTTTTCATTTGCTAGGCATGGGTAACATTAACCAAACTTTTCAAAAAAACATGATTCACTGGGTGACGCAGATCGAACATTTCCTATTAGACATCATCCATATATTATTCAGGGATTTAATACAAAATACAATAACCGACATTGGTCGTTGTAAAGCCACGACTGATATTTTCCAGCCGACATTGCGCAATTTTTTTTACAAACGCTGGCCAATAATATTTTTGTACGGCAGAGGATGCTTTTTTGTTCGGTGTTGACGTAAAAATTTACAACGTAGGTCGGCTAGGTTTTTTCGTTCGAGCTCAACCGATGTTGTGTTTCGACCGACACCGGCATGTTTTCATTTGCTAGGCATGGAAAACACCAACCAACCTCTGCAAAAAAAAAACATGATTGCCCGATACTGATCGAAAAAAATGGTAGCCGACATCTGCAAGGAAAGTTTGGCGATCGAGGTCTACAAAAAAATCACCGGGTGACGCAGATCGAACATTTCCTATTAGAAATCATCCAAATATTATTCAATACAATAACCGACATCGGTCGTTGTAAAGTCGCGACTGATATTTTCCTGCCGACTTTGGACAATTTTTTTTACAAACGCTGGCCGGTAATATTTTTTTACGGTAGATGATATGAACCCTCATGGCACAAGGGCTGACTTAGGATCGTCTAGGATTAAACCTTGATGGAAAATGCGGAAATTGATTAAGGAAAGGATGGAAAATAAGGTTGCTAATTTCGTGGGTCTTAATAAGGTGGTTCTTGGCATAAAATGGATGAATGGGATGGTAAAACGTAGGTTAAGTGGTGGCTGGACAGAAATATAGAAATGGCAATAACTGAAGCTACAGGGCTCCAAATGAGGTGATTCCAAAACGAGGTGAAAGGTATCATTTTGAAATTCAATTTAGGCTCAAGAATCACTTAATTTGAGTGCGTAAAATGGGAGTTATGGCCACGAGATAATTCTGGGCAGAGGTGGATTTTCTGGAATTGTGGTTTGAAAGAACAAGGGTGATGATGAAAGGAAGGAAAGAATCACTCTTTCCAGCGAGGGCAACACACAAAGGTTGTGAAAGTCCTTTGATACAGCCAAGGTGTTCTTGAATCACTCAAGAATTTAGGAGAATCACTCTCACTAAGATAAAAGAGATAAACTCTAATTTTCTGAATAAAACTCAACTTGTGTTTATGATGTGAACCTTACGGGGCGGATCGCTTGATACAGGCTACGGATATTTGGATGACGCCACTTCCGGTGAAGGAAGATAAGTCAGGGTAGACGCCACTTCCGGTGAAGGAAGATAAGTCCGGGTAGACGCCACTTCCAGTGAAGGAAGATAAGTCAAGGTAGACGCCACAAGGATTACCTTGATAAGTCTGATAATTGGTTCAACAAGGAACCCAGAGAGAAACTCTCACCAAATTTTATCAAATGCCAAAAGTTTTTTTATTGAAAATAAAAACCAATACTTATAGTGTATCTGAACAAAAAGATAAAAATAGACATGGGCCTTCTAAACAGTTTGGGTCAAAATTACAATAAATAAAAATTATAACTAAATAGAACATATTTATTATGGGCCTTCAAATTAATCTGGGCCTTCAGCATCAATTAATAGTCTTGATAGTGTCTCTGCCTCTGAGCCTTCATCCTTCTCCACTCGGGGGCTTTATCCTTCTCCACTTGGACCTTTGCCCTCTCCACTTGGGCCTTTAGCCTGTATATGGCCAATTTCAGGATTCTCATAGTCTTGATAGTGTCTCTGCCTCTGGACCTTCATCCTTCTCCACTTGGACCTTCATCCTTCTCCACTCGGGGGCTTTATCCTTCTCCACTTGGGCCTTCGCCCTTCTCCACTTGGGCCTTTAGCCTGTATATGGCCAATTTCAGGATTCTCATCATTCCCTCCTTCTTGGAAAACATTTGTCCTCAAATGTCCAAGATCATCACCGGGTTCAAGTACCACTTCCTTCCTTTTCTTGTGGGCTTGCTTGGCATAGCTTTCATTCTTCTTTGCAATTTGCACCTTCACTTGGTCATTCAATTTTTTTACATACGCAACTTTGGTCTGTGCATCCTTATGCTGAGTCTCTTGGGGCTTGCTGTTGGAAGTTGGCCTGTTAGGCAATGAAGCTTCTGGAAGGAGATCAACTTGATGTTCTATGCCTCTTGAAGGTGGTAATCCATGAGGAATCTCCATAGGAAAGACATTTTTAAATTCCTGCAATAAGGGTTGAACACTAGGAGAAATAGAAATAGTAAACTCATTAGAATTATGAGTAGAAATTTTACTGTCTTTGCAATACTGTAGATTGAGTGGTTCATGAGCAGGTAACACTTTCCTCACTTCACTCGCCTCTGCAAAATAATTAAATTTTCTCTCATGTGTATCACTCTTTTCCTCGGGTGTATCACTCTTTTTCATATTCCTTTGTGGTGCCTCACTATTTTCTTTCTCTTGTTCTCTCATTTCTCTCATTCTGATTTGGTCATCACACACTTCTCTAGGGGATAGAGGTTTAAGAGTAAACGAGGAAGATTTGGCTATTCGTCTGTAGGGCTTTTCTTTGTTATGGTTCAACAAATGTTGCATTTGTGTAGTCCGCGTCCAGAAATAAGCGTTGAGATTCGTCCAGTTGATGATATACACCACCATTGTCACCAGCTCTTGCCATGATTAAGGAACAAAGAATTTTGCAGTAAATTAAAAAAAATTCAGGACCTCACCACACTCTACTCATGTGTTTCTCTCTTTAATGGTAGTTCACTCGTGTTTGATGCTCTCAATATAGGCTTTTGTGTGATGTTTTCACTCTTGCCTTTTACCACTCACTCCCTCTTAAGTTCCTGGATGGATCGAATTAGACACACAAGGTAATATAAAATAAAAGGAAAGACAATATAATTATCAGAGTAACAGATTTGATTTGGGATAATAACTTGGACTTGATTTGGATAGCAGATTGGATTTGATTTGGATAACAGATTAGATTTGGATAACAAATCTGATTTGGATAAATTTTTTTGATTTGATTTGATTTGGATAATAGATCAGATTTGGGATAACAAATTAGATTTAATTTGGATAACAGATATGATAACAAATAAGATAACAGATAGGATAACAGATAAGATAACAGATATGACAACTAAACTTCAAATGCTCATAACTTTTGCTACGGTTGTCTGTTTGAGGCCCACTATATATCAAAACGCTCAGAATTCAGAGGAGAATCTAGATAAGGGGATTTGTTCCACGATTTTCTTTCAAAAAAAACACCTCTAAATGCCTCAATTTCGTGTTCAAAGATCAAACACCCACTTTTTTTTTTCAAATTTTTTTTGCAATTTTTTTTTGACACAGTGTGGAAGACACAAGAAACAAGAACGAGGACGTGACAAGAACAAGAACGCAAATAACAGAATACAAGACGCAAACAAAAACGAAACAAGATGTAAACAAGAACGCAAATAACAGAACAAGGACAAAAACACAAACCTAGACAAATTACAAAGAAAAAAAAATAGGATAGGATAGGATAGAACCTGTATCAAGAGCCGAAGCTCTGATACCAGATGATGCGAACCTGAGTAGGAGCGGATCGTTTGATACAGGCTACGAAGGTTTGGATGACGCCACTTCCAGTGAAGGAAGATAAGTCATGGTAGACGCCACTTCCAGTGAAGGAAGATAAGTCTGGGTAGACACCACTTCCGGTTAAGGAAGATAAGTCAGGGTAGACGCCACTTCCGGTGAAGGAAGATAAGTCTGGACAGACGCCACAAGGATTACCTTGATAAGTCTGAGATTGGTTCAACAAGGAACCCAGAGAGAAACTCTCACCAAATTTTATCAAAATGCCAAAAGTTTTTTTTATTCAAAACAAAAACCCATACTTATAGTGTAGCTGAACAAAAAGATAAAAATAGACATGGGCCTTCTAAACAGTTTGGGCCAAAATTACAATAAAAATAAATTATAACTAAAAACTTATTTAACTTGGGCCCTCAGCAACAATTAATAGTCTTGATAGTGTCTCTGCCTCTGGGCCTTCATCCTTCTCCACTCGGGGGCTTTGTCCTTCTCCACTTGGGCCTTCGTCCTTCTCCACTTGGGCCTTTAGCCTGTATTAGGCCAGTTTCATGATTCTCATCATTCCCTCCTTCTTGGAAAACATTTGTCCTCAAATGTCCAGGATCATCACCGGGTTCAAGTACCACTTCCTTCCTTTTCTTGTTGGCTTGCTTGGCATAGTTTTCATTCTTCTTTGCAATTTGCACCTTCACTTGGTCATACAATCTTTTCACATACTCAACTTTGGCATGTGCATCCTTTCGTTGAGTCTCTTGGGGATTGCTTTTGTAAGTTGGCCTGTTAGGCAATGAAGCTCCGGGGAGGAGATCAACTTGATGTTCTATGCCTCTTGAAGGTGGCAGTCCATGAGGAATCTCCTTAGGAAAGACATCTTTAAATTCCTGCAATAAGGGTTGAACACTAGGAGAAATAGAAATAGTAAACTCATTAGAATTATCAGTAGAAATTTTACTGTCTTTGCAATACTGTAGATTGAGTGGTTCATGAGCAGGTAACACTTTCGTCACTTCACTCGCCTCTGCAAAATAATTAAATTTTCTCTCATGTGTATCACTCTTTTCCTCGGGTGTATCACTCTTCTTTTTCATATTCCTTTGTGGTGCCTCACTATTTTCTTTCTCTTGTTCTCTCTTTTCTCCCATTCTGATTTGGTCATCACACACTTCTCTAGGGGATAGAGGTTTAAGAGTAAATGAGGAAGATTTGGCTATTCGTCTGTAGGGCTTTTCTTTGTTACGGTTCAACAAACGTTGCATTTGTGTAGTCCACGCGTCCAGAAATAAGCGCTGAGATTCGTCCAGTTGATGATATACACCACCATTGTCACCAGCTCTTGCCATGATTAAGGAACAAAGAATTTTGCAGTAAATTAAAAAAAATAAAATTCAGGACCTCACCACACTCTACTCACGTGTTTCTCTCTTTAATGGTAGTTCACTCGTGTTTGATGCTCTCAATATAGGCTTTTGTGTGATGTTTTCACTCTTGCCTTTTACCACTCATGTTCCCTCTTAAGTTCCTAGATGGACCGAATTAGACACACAAGGTAATATAAAATAAAAGGAAAGACAATATAATTATCAGAGTAACAGATTTGATTTGGGATAACAACTTGAACTTGATTTGGATAGCAGATTGGATTTGATTTGGATAACAGATTAGATTTGGATAACAAATCTGATTTGGATAAAAAAATTGATTTGATTTGATTTGGATAATAGATCAGATTTGGATAACAAATTAGATTTAATTTGGATAACAGATATGATAACAAATAAGATAACAGATAGGATAACAGATAAGATAACAGATATGACAAGTAAACTTCAAATGCTCATAACTTTTGCTACGGTTGTCCGTTTGAGGCCCACTATATATCAAAACGCTCAGAATTCAGAGGAGAATCTAGATAAGGGGATTTGGCACACGATTTTCTGCCAAAAAAAAAGCCTCTAACTGCCTCAATTTCGTGTTGAAAGATCAAACACCCACTTTCTCTTTTTTCTCTTTCTTCTTTTCTTCTCTTTTTTTTTTCTTCAAAATTTCTGCAACTTTTTTTTTACTTGAAACAGAACCCAAATAATTTTTTTTTACGACACAAAGTCTGAAAGACACTAGAAACAAGAACAAGAACAAGAACAAGAACGAAACAAAGACACAAACAAGAATGCAACAAGACGCAAACAAGAAAAACAAATAACAGAACAAGGACAAAACACGAACCTGGACAAATTACAAAGAAAAATAATAGGATAAGATAGAACCTGTATCAAGAGCCAAAGCTCTGATACCAGATGATATGAATCTTACGGGGCGGATCACTTGATACAGGCTGTAGAGTTTTTGGATGACGCCACTTCCGGTGAAGGAAGATAAGTCAGGGTAGACGCCACTTCCAGTGAAGGAAGATAAGTCTGGGTAGACGCCACTTCCGGTTAAGGAAGATAAGTCAGGGTAGACGCCACTTCCGGTGAAGGAAGATAAGTCTGGACAGACGCCACAAGGATTACCTTGATAAGTCTGAGATTGGTTCAACAAGGAACCCAGAGAGAAACTCTCACCAAATTTTATCAAAATGCCAAAAGTTTTTTTTATTCAAAACAAAAACCCATACTTATAGTGTAGCTGAACAAAAAGATAAAAATAGACATGGGCCTTCTAAACAGTTTGGGTCAAAATTACAATAAATAAAAATTATAACTAAATAGAACATATTTATTATGGGCCTTCAAATTAATCTGGGCCTTCAGCATCAATTAATAGTCTTGATAGTGTCTTTGCCTCTGAGCCTTCATCCTTCTCCACTCGGGGGCTTTATCCTTCTCCACTTGGACCTTTGCCCTTCTCCACTTGGGCCTTTAGCCTGTATATGGCCAATTTCAGGATTCTCATCAGTTTATTGATAAAATGGTTCAGCTTATATAGAAGCTTTACAGCAGATTTTAGTAATGACCCACTAACCTAGAATTAAAATAACTTAATGCCATTAACCTAGGGAATTAAAAAAAACATAATGGCTGAGTGTAACTGAAATTGTGGCAACCAAAAGTCACCCCCAACAGCCAACAAGTCAGCCACCATTTGGTCTCCCAAAAGGCTGATGCCTAGGTTGCCAATTGGGCCCTTATTACAACTTGAACTAAACCTAACTAAAGCCCTTTTAATTGATTAACCCAAAACATATTTTTGGTCAGCCAACTTTACAAGGATTGGGCCATTATTTAGACAAACTAAACACTCTAAAAATTGAGACAAAGTGGTGTCATTTAGTCCTCCTCCATTTGGGCCATGATACAACTCACAACCTTGGACTTTTCTCCTTGAAACTTGGGCTTGTATTCAAATAGTATGGACAACACTTGTTGAAGAGCTTCCTTGGCTTTCCTTGCTCTAGCCCTTGTCATAGGTCCTCCAAGTCCTTCAAGTGGATCCTTGCCCTTGCTCTTGGTCATGTCCTCATCAGTAGAGGATGCTTTTTTGTACGTTGTTGCCGTAAAAATTTACAATGTAGGTCGACTAGGTTTTTTCGTTCGAGATGAACCGAAGTTGTGTTTCGACCGACACCAGCATGTTTTCATTTGCTAGGCATGGAAAACATTAACCAAACTTTGCAAAAAAACATGATTCACCGGGTGACGCAGATCGAACATTTCCTATTAGACATCATCCATATATTATTCAGGGATTTAATACAAAATACAATAACCGACATCGGTCGTTGTAAAGCCGCGACTGATATTTTCCAGCCGACATTGCGCAATTTTTTTTACAAACGCTGGCCGATAATATTTTTGTACGGCAGAGGATGCTTTTTTGTTCGGTGTTGACGTAAAAATTTACAACGTAGGTCGGTTAGGTTTTTTCGTTCGAGCTCAACCGATGTTGTGTTTCCACCGACACCAGCATGTTTTCATTTGCCAGGCATGGAAAACACTAACCAACCTCTGCAAAAAAAAAACATGATTGCCCGATACTGATCGAAAAAAATGGTAGCCGACGTCTGCAAGGAAAGTTTGGCGATCGAGGTCTACAAAAAAATCACCGGGTGACGCAGATCGAACATTTCCTATTAGACATCATCCATATATTATTCAGGGATTTAATACAAAATACAATAACCGACATCGGTCGTTGTAAAGCCGCGACTTATATTTTCCAGCCGACATTGCGCAATTTTTTTGACAAACGCTGGCCGATAATAATATTTTTGTACGGCAGAGGATGCTTTTTTGTTCGGTGTTGACGTAAAAATTTACAACGTAGGTCGGCTAGGTTTTTTCGTTAGAGCTCAACCGATGTTGTGTTTCGACCGACACCGGCATGATTTCATTTGCCAGGCATGGAAAACACTAACCAACCTCTGCAAAAAAAAAACATGATTGCCCGATACTGATTGAAATCAATGGTAGCCGAAGTCTGCAAGGAAAGTTTGGCGATTGAGGTCTACAAAAAAATCACCGGGTGACACAGATCGAACATTTCCTATTAGACATCATCCATATATTATTCAGAGATTTAATACAAAATACAATAACCGACATTGGTCGTTGTAAAGCCGCGACTGATATTTTCCAGCCGACATTGCGCAATTTTTTTTACAAACGCTGGCCGATAATATTTTTGTACGGCAGAGGATGCTTTTTTGTTCGGTGTTGACGTAAAAGTTTACAACGTAGGTCGGCTAGGTTTTTTCGTTCGAGCTCAACCGATGTTGTGTTTCGACCGACACCAGCATGTTTTCATTTGCCAGGCATGGAAAACACTAACCAACCTCTGCAAAAAAAAAAACATGATTGCCCGATACTGATCGAAAAAAATGGTAGCCGACGTCTGCAAGGAAAGTTTGGCGATCGAGGTCTACAAAAAAATCACTGGGTGACGCAGATCGAAAATTTCCTATTAGACATCATCCATATATTATTCAGGGATTTAATACAAAATACAATAACTGACATCGGTCGTTGTAAAGCCGCGACTGATATTTTCCTGCCGACATTGCGCAATTTTTTTTACAAACGCTGGCCGATAATATTTTTGTACGGTAGAGGATGCTTTTTTGTACGGTGTTGCCGTAAAAATTTACAATGTAGGTCGGCTAGGTTTTTTCGTTCGAGATGAACCGAAGTTGTGTTTCGACCGCCACCAGCATGTTTTCATTTGCTAGGCATGGAAAACATTAACCAAACTTTGCAAAAAAACATGATTCACCGGGTGACGCAGATCAAACATTTCCTTTAGACATCATCCATATATTATTTAGGGATTTAATACAAAATACAATAACCGACATCGGTCGTTGTAAAGCCGCGACTGATATTTTCCAGCCGACATTGCGCAATTTGTTTTTCAAACGCAGGCCGATAATAATATTTTTGTACGGCAGAGGATGCTTTTTTGTTCGGTGTTGACGTAAAAATTTACAACTTAGGTCGGCTAGGTTTTTTCGTTCGAGCTCAACCGATGTTGTGTTCGACCGACACCAGCATGTTTTCATTTGCCAGGCATGGAAAACACTAACCAACCTCTCCAAAAAAAAACATGATTGCCCGAATCGGACCTCCGAGTGAAAAGTTATGACCATTTGAATTTCTCGAGAGCTTCCGTTGTAAAATTACGAGCATCTCTATATGTGATGCGCTTGAATTGGACTTCCGAGGGAAAAATAATGACAATTTGAAGTACTCGAGAGCTTCCATTGTTCAATTTCGAGCGTCTCGATATATTATGCGCCTGAATCTGACCCCCGTGTGAAAAGATATGACCATTTGAATTTCTCGAAAGCTTCTGTTGTTCAATTTCGAGCGTCTCTATATGTGATGCAAATCGGACCTCCAAGTGAAAAGTTATGATCATTTGAATTGCTCAATAGCTTCCATTGTTCAATTTCGAGCGTCTCGATATATTTTGCGCCTGAATCGGACCTCCGAGTGAAAAGTAATGACCATTTGAATTTCTCGAGAGCTTCCGTTGTTCAATTTCGAGAGTCTTGATATATTATGCGCCTGAATCTGACATCCCAGTTAAAAGTTATGACCATTTGAATATCTCAAGAGCTTCCATTGTTCAATTTTGAGCATCTCTATATGTGATGCTCCTGAATCGGAGCTTCGAATGAAAAGTTATGACCATTTTAATTTGTCGAGAGCTTCCGTTGTTCAATTTCGAGCATCTCTATATGTGATGCGCCTGAATCGGACCTCTTAGTGAAAAGTAATGACCATTTGAAGCACTCGAGAGCTTCCATTGTTCAATTTCGAGCGTCTCGATATATTATGCGCCTGAATCTAACCTCCGTGTGAAAAGTTATGACCATTTGAATTTCTCGAGAGCTTCCGTTGTTCAATTTCGAGCATCTATATATGTGATGTGCCTTAATCGGACCTCCGAGTGAAAAGTAGTGACCATTTGAATTTCTCGAGAGCTTCCGTTGTTCAATTTCGAGCATCTCTATATGTGATGCGCCTGAATCGGACCTCCGAGTGAAAAGTAATGACCATTTTAATTTTTCGAGAGCTTCCGTTGTTCAATTTCGAGCATCTCTATATGTGATGCGCCTGAATCGGACCTCTTAGTGAAAAGTAATGACCATTTGAAGCTCTCGAGAGCTTCCATTGTTCAATTTCGAGCGTCTCGATATATTATGCGCCTGAATCTAACCTCCGTGTGAAAAGTTATGACCATTTGAATTTCTCGAGAGCTTCCGTTGTTCAATTTCGAGCATCTCTATATGTGATGCGCCTGAATCGGACATCCGAGTGAAAAGTAATGACCATTTGAAGCTCTCGAGAGCTTCCATTGTTCAATTTCGAGCGTCTCAATATATTATGCGCCTGAATCTGACCCCCGTGTGAAAAGTTATGACCATTTGAATTTCTCGAGAACTTCCGTTGTTGAATTTCGAGCGTCTGGATATATTATGCGCCTGAATCTGACCTCCGTGTTAAAAGTTATGACCATTAGAATTTCTCGAGAGCTTCTGTTGTTCAATTTCGAGCGTCTCGATATATTATGCGCCTGAATCTGACCCCCGTGTGAAAAGTTATAACCATTTGAATTTCTCGAGAGCTTCCATTGTTCAATTTCGAGCGTCTCTATATGTGATGCAAATCGGACCTCCAAGTGAAAAGTTATGACCATTTGAATTGCTCAATAGCTTCCATTGTTCAATTTCGAGCGTCTCGATATATTTTGCGCCTGAATCGGACCTCCGAGTGAAAAGTAATGACCATTTGAATTTCTCGAGAGCTTCCGTTGTTCAATTTCGAGCGTGTCGATATATTATGCTTCTGAATCTGAAATCCCAGTTAAAAGTTATGACCATTTGAATATCTCGAGAGCTTCCGTTGTTCAATTTCAAGCATCTCTATATGTGATGCTCCTGAATCGGAGCTTCGAGTGAAAAGTTATGACCATTTTAAATTTCTCGAGAGCTTGCGTTGTTCAATTTCGAGTGTCTCGATATATTATGCGCCTGAATCTGACATCCGAGTTAAAAGTTATGAACATTTGAATATCTCGAGAGCTTCCGTTGTTCAATTTCGAGCATCTCTATAAGTGATGCGCCTAAATCGGACCTCCGAGTTAAAAGTAATGACAATTTGAATTACTTGAGAGCTTCCATTGTTCAATTTCGAGCGTCTCGATATATTATGCGCCTGAATCTGACCCCCGTGTGAAAAGTTATGACCATTTTAATTTCTCGAGAGCTTCCGTTGTTGAATTTTGAGCGTTCCGATATATTATGCGCTTGAATCTGACCTGCGTGTGAAAAGTCATGACCATTTGAATTTCTCGAGAGCTTCCGTTGTTCAATTTCGAGCATCTATATATGTGATGTGCCTTAATCGGACCTCCGAGTGAAAAGTAGTGACCATTTGAATTTCTCGAGTGCTTCCGTTGTTCAATTTCGAGCATCTCTATATGTGATGCGCCTGAATCGGACCTCCGAGTGAAAAGTAATGACCATTTTAATTTGTCGAGAGCTTCCGTTGTTCAATTTCGAGCATCTTTATATGTGATGCGCCTTAATCGGACCTTCGTGTGAAAAGTTATGATCATTTGAATTGCTCAATAGCTTCGATTGTTCAATTTCGAGCGTCTCGATATATTAAGCGCATGAATCTGACCTCCGTCTGAAAAGTTATTACCATTTGAATTACTCGAGAGCTGCCATTGTTCAATTTCGAGCGTCTCGATATATTATGCGCCTGAATCTGAACCCCGTGTGAAAAGTTATGACCATTTGAATTTCTCGAGAGCTTCCATTGTTCAAGTTTGAGCATCTCTATATGTGATGTGCTTGAGTCGGACCTCCGCGTGAAAAGTTATGACTATTTGAATTTCTCGAGAGCTTCCGTTTTTCAATTTCGAGGGTCTCGGTATATTATGCGCCTAAATCTGACCTCGGTGTGAAAAGTTATGACCATTTGAAATTCTTGTGAGCTTCCGTTGTTCAATTTCAAGCGTCTCGATATATTATGGGCCTGAATCTGAGCTCCGTGTGAAAAGTTATGACCAGTTGAATTTCTCGAGAGCTTCCGTTGTTCAATTTCGAGCATCTCTATATGTGATGCTCTTGAATCGGACCTCCGAGTGAAAAGTTATGACCATTTGAATTTCTCGAGGGCTTCCGTTGTTCAATTTCGAGCATCTTGATATATTATGCGCCTGAATCTGACCTCCGTGTGAAATATTTTGACCATTTGAATTTCTCGAGAGCTTCCTTTGTTCAATTTCGAGCATCTCTATGTGTGATACGCCTGAATCGGACCTCCGATTGAAAAGTTATGACCA
This sequence comes from Glycine soja, assembly GCF_004193775.1. Lineage (NCBI taxonomy): Eukaryota > Viridiplantae > Streptophyta > Magnoliopsida > Fabales > Fabaceae > Glycine > Glycine soja. Next base: position 26,089 of record NW_021143950.1, read on the forward strand.
TTTGTATTTCTCCAGAGCTTCCGTTGTTCAATTTCGAGTATCTCTGTATGTGATGCTCTTGAATCGGACCTCCGAGTTAAAAGTTATGACCGTTTGAATTTCTCGAGAGCTTCCGTTGTTCAATTTCGAGCATCTCTATATGTGATGTTCCTGAATTAGACCTCCGAGTGAAAAGTTATGACCATTTGAATTTCTCGAGAGCTTCTGTTGTTCATTTTCGAGCGTCTCGATATATTATGTGTCTGAATCTGAGCACCGTGTGAAAAGATATGACCATTTGAATTTCTCGAGAGCTTCCGTTGTTCATTTTCGAGCGTCTCGATATATTATGCGCCTGAATCTGAGCTACGTGTGAAAAGTTATGACCATTTGAATTTCTCGAGAGCTTCTGTTGTTCATTTTCGAGCGTCTCGATATATTATGCGCCTGAATCTGAGCTACGTGTGAAAAGTTATGACCATTTGAATTTTTCAAGAGCCTTCGTTGTACGATTTCGAGCATCCCTATATCTGATGTACTTGAATCGGACCTCCGACCGAAAATTTATGACCATTTGAATTTCTCGATGATGAGAATCCTGAAATTGGCCAAATACAGGCTAAAGGCCCAAGTGGAGAAGGATAAAGCCCCCGAGTGGAGAAGGATGAAGGCCCAAGTGGAGAAGGATGAAGGCCCAGAGGCAGAGATACTATCAAGACTATTAATTGTTGCTGAAGGCCCAAACTAATTTGAAGGCCCAAGTTAAATAAGTTTTTAGTTATAATTTATTTTTATTGTAATTTTGGCCCAAACTGTTTAAAAGGCCCATGTCTATTTTTATCTTTTTGTTCAGCTACACTATAAGTATGGGTTTTTGTTTTGAATAAAAAAACTTTTGGCATTTTGATAAAATTTGGTGAGAGTTTCTCTCTGGGTTCCTGGTTGAACCAATTATCAGACTTATCAAGGTAATCCTTGTGGCGTCTATCCTGACTTATCTTCCTTCACCGGAAGTGGCGTCTACCCAGACTTATCTTCCTTCACTGGAAGTGGCGTCTACCCAGACTTATCTTCCTTCATTGGAAGTGGCGTCTACCCTGACTTATCTTCCTTCACTGGAAGTGGCGTCATCCAAATCTCTGTAACCTGTATCAAACGATCCGCTCCTACTCAGGTTCACATCATCTGGTATCAGAGCTTCGGCTCTTGATACAGGTTCTATCCTATCCTATTATTTTTGTTTGTAATTTGCCTAGGTTCGTGTTTTGTCCTTGTTTTGTTATTTGCGTTTTTGTTTACATCTTGTTTCGTTCTTGTTTGTGTCTTTTGTTCTGTTATTTGCGTTCTTGTTCTTGTTTCTTGTGTCTTTCACACTTTGTGTAAAAAAAAAAGGTTACAGAAATTTTGAAAAAAAAACAGTGGGCGTTTGATCTTTGAACACGAAATTGAGGCATTTAGAGGTGTTTTTTTGGAAAGAAAATCGTGGAACAAATCCCCTTATCTAGATTCTCCTCTGAATTCTGAGCGTTTTTTATATATAGTGGGCCTCAAACAGACAACCTTAGCAAAAGTTATGAGCATTTGAAGTTTACTTGTCATATCTGTTATCTTATCTGTTATCCTATCTGTTATCTTATTTGTTATCATATCTGTTATCCAAATTAAATCTAATTTGTTATCCAAATCTGATCTATTATCCAAATCAAATCAAATCAAATTTTTTTATCCAAATCAGATTTGTTATCCAAATCAATTCAAATCTAATCTGTTATCCAAATCAAATCCAATCTGCTATCCAAATCAAGTCCAAGTTGTTATCCCAAATCAAATCTGTTACTCTGATAATTATATTGTCTTTCCTTTTATTTTATATTACCTTGTGTGTCTAATTCGGTCCATCTAGGAACTTAAGAGGGAACACGAGTGGTAAAAGGCAAGAGGGAATACATTACACAAAAGCCTATATTGAGAGCATCAAACACGAGTGAACTACCATCAAAGAGAGAAACACGTGAGTAGAGTGTGGTGAGGTCCTGAATTTAATTTTTTTTAATTTACTGCAAAATTCTTTGTTCCTTAATCATGGCAAGAGCTGGTGACAATGGTGGTGTATATAATCAATTGGACGAATCTCAGCGCTTATTTCTGGACGCGTGGACTACACAAATGCAACGTTTGTTGAACCGTAACAAAGAAGAGCCCTATAGACGAATAGCCAAATCTTCCTCGTTTACTCTTAAACCTCTATCCCCTAGAAAAGTGTGTGATGACCAAATCAGAATGAGAGAAAAGAGAGAACAAAAGAAAGAAAATAGTGAGGCACCACAAAGGAATATGAAAAAGAAGAGTGATACACCCGAGGAAAAGAGTGATACACAAGAGAGAGAGAGTGATAATTCTAATCAGTTAACTATTTATGTTTCTCCTAGTGTTCAACCCTTATTGCAGGAATTTAAAGATGTCTTTCCCAAGGAGATTCCTCATGGACTGCCACCTTCAAGAAGCATAGAACATCAAGTTGATCTCCTTCTAGAAGCTTCATTGCCTAACAAGCCAACTTACAACAGCAAGCCCCAAGAGACTCAACATAAGGATGCACAGGTCAAAGTTGAGTATGAGAAAAGATTGTATGACCAAGTGAAGGTGCAAATTGCAAAGAAGAATGAAAGCTATGCCAAGCAAGCCAACAAGAAAAGGAAGGAAGTGGTAGTTGAACCCGGTGATGATCCTGGACATTTGAGGACAAATGTTTTCCAAGAAGGAGGGAATGATGAGAATCCTGAAATTGGCCAAATACAGGCTAAAGGCCCAAGTGGAGAAGGGCAAAGGCCCAAGTGGAGAAGGATAAAGCCCCCGAGTGGAGAAGGATGAAGGCCCAAGTGGAGAAGGATGAAGGCCCAGAGGCAGAGACACTATCAAGACTATTAATTGTTGCTGAAGGCCCAAACTAATTTGAAGGCCCAAGTTAAATAAGTTTTTAGTTATAATTTATTTTTATTGTTATTTTGGCCCAAACTGTTTAAAAGGCCCATGTCTATTTTTATCTTTTTGTTCAGCTACACTATAAGTATGGGTTTCTGTTTTGAATAAAAAAACTTTTGGCATTTTGATAAAATTTGGTGAGAGTTTCTCTCTGGGTTCCTGGTTGAACCAATTATCAGACTTATCAAGGTAATCCTTGTGGCGTCTATCCTGACTTATCTTCCTTCACCGGAAGTGGCGTCTACCCAGACTTATCTTCCTTCACTGGAAGTGGCGTCTACCCAGACTTATCTTCCTTCATTGGAAGTGGCGTCTACCCTGACTTATCTTCCTTCACTGGAAGTGGCGTCATCCAAATCTCTGTAACCTGTATCAAACGATCCGCTCCTACTCAGGTTCACATCACTCGAGAGCATCCGTTGTTCAATTTCGAGCATCTCTATATGTGATGTTCCTGAATCAGACCTCCGAGTGAAAAGTTATGACCATTTGAATTTCTCGAGGGCTTCCGTTGTTCAATTTCGAACATCTCGGTGTATTATGCGCCTGAATCTGACCTCTGTGTGAAAAGATATGACCATTTGAATTTCTCGAGAGCTTCCGTTGTTCATTTTCAAGCGTCTCGATATATTATGTGCCTGAATCTGAGCTCCGTGTGAAAAGTTATGACCATTTGAATTTCTCGAGAGCTTCTGTTGTTCATTTTCGAGCGTCTCGATATATTATGTGTCTGAATCTGAGCCCCGTGTGAAAAGTTATGACCATTTGAATTTTTCGAGAGCTTCCGTTGTTCAATTTCGAACATCTCTATGTGTGATACGCTTGAATCGGACCTCCGATTGAAAAGTTATGACCATTTGTATTTCTCCAGAGCTTCCGTTGTTCAATTTCGAGCATCTTTGTATGTGATGCTCTTAAATCGGACCTCCGAGTTAAAAGTTATGACCGTTTGAATTTCTCGAGAGCTTCCGTTGTTCAATTTTGAGCGTCTAGATATATTATGCCCCTAAATCTGACCCCTGTGTGAAAAGTTATGACCATTTGAATTTCTCGAGAGCTTCCGTTGTTCAATTTCGAGCATCTCTATATGTGATGTTCCTGAATTAGACCTTCGAGTGAAAAGTTATGACCATTTGAATTTCTCGAGAGCTTCTGTTGTTCATTTTCGAGCGTCTCGATATATTATGTGTCTGAATCTGAGCACCGTGTGAAAAGATATGACCATTTGAATTTCTCGAGAGCTTCCGTTGTTCATTTTCAATCGTCTCGATATATTATGTGCCTGAATCTGAGCTCCGTGTGAAAAGTTATGACCATTTGAATTTCTCGAGAGCTTCTGTTGTTCATTTTCGAGCGTCTCGATATATTATGCGCCTGAATCTGAGCTACGTGTCAAAAGTTATGACCATTTGAATTTCTCGAGAGCTTCTGTTGTTCATTTTCGAGCGTCTCGATATATTATGTGTCTGAATCTGAGCCCCGTGTGAAAAGTTATGACCATTTGAATTTCTCGAGAGCTTCTGTTGTTCATTTTCGAGCGTCTCGATATATTATGTGTCTGAATCTGAGCACCGTGTGAAAAGATATGACCATTTGAATTTCTCGAGAGCTTCCGTTGTTCATTTTCGAGCGTCTCGATATATTATGCGCCTGAATCTGAGCTACGTGTGAAAAGTTATGACCATTTGAATTTTTCAAGAGCCTTCGTTGTACGATTTCGAGCATCCATATATCTGATGTACCTGAATCGGACCTCCGACCGAAAATTTATGACCATTTGAATTTCTCGAGAGCATCCGTTGTTCAATTTCGAGCATCTCTATATGCGATGTTCCTGAATCAGACCTCCGAGTGAAAAGTTATGACCATTTGAATTTCTCGAGGGCTTCCGTTGTTCAATTTCGAACGTCTCGGTGTATTATGCGCCTGAATCTGACCTCTGTGTGAAAAGATATGACCATTTGAATTTCTCGAGAGCTTCCGTTGTTCATTTTCAAGCGTCTCGATATATTATGTGCCTGAATCTGAGCTCCGTGTGAAAAGTTATGACCATTTGAATTTCTCGAGAGCTTCTGTTGTTCATTTTCGAGCGTCTCGATATATTATGTGTCTGAATCTGAGCCCCGTGTGAAAAGTTATGACCATTTGAATTTTTCGAGAGCTTCCGTTGTTCAATTTCGAGCATCTCTATGTGTGATACGCCTGAATCGGACCTCCGATTGAAAAGTTATGACCATTTGTATTTCTCCAGAGCTTCCGTTGTTCAATTTTGAGCATCTCTGTATGTGATGCTCTTGAATCGGACCTCCGAGTTAAAAGTTATGACCGTTTGAATTTCTCGAGAGCTTCCGTTGTTCAATTTTGAGCGTCTCGATATATTATGCCCCTAAATCTGACCCCCGTGTGAAAAGTTATGACCATTTGAATTTCTCGAGAGCTTCCGTTGTTCAATTTCGAGCATCTCTATATGTGATGTTCCTGAATTAGACCTCCGAGTGAAAAGTTATGACCATTTGAATTTCTCGAGAGCTTCTGTTGTTCATTTTCGAGCGTCTCGATATATTATGTGTCTGAATCTGAGCACCGTGTGAAAAGATATGACCATTTGAATTTCTCGAGAGCTTCCGTTGTTCATTTTCAATCGTCTCGATATATTATGTGCCTGAATCTGAGCTCCGTGTGAAAAGTTATAACCATTTGAATTTCTCGAGAGCTTCCGTTATTCAATTTCGAGCATCTCTATATGTGATGCGCCTGAATCGGACCTCCGAGTGAAAAGCAATGACCATTTGAATTTCGAGAGAGCTTCCGTTGTTCAATTTCGAGCGTCTCGATATATTATGTACCTGAATCTGACCTCCTTGTGAAAAGTTATGACCATTTGAATTTCTCGAGAGCTTCTGTTGTTCATTTTCGAGCGTCTCGATATATTATGTGTCTGAATCTGAGCACCGTGTGAAAAGATATGACCATTTGAATTTCTCGAGAGCTTCCGTTGTTCATTTTCAATCGTCTCGATATATTATGTGCCTGAATCTGAGCTCCGTGTGAAAAGTTATGACCATTTGAATTTCTCGAGAGCTTCTGTTGTTCATTTTCGAGCGTCTCGATATATTATGCGCCTGAATCTGAGCTACGTGTGAAAAGTTATGACCATTTGAATTTCTCGAGAGCTTCTGTTGTTCATTTTCGAGCGTCTCGATATATTATGTGTCTGAATCTGAGCACCGTGTGAAAAGATATGACCATTTGAATTTCTCGAGAGCTTCTGTTGTTCATTTTCAATCGTCTCGATATATTATGTGCCTGAATCTGAGCTCCGTGTGAAAAGTTATGACCATTTGAATTTCTCGAGAGCTTCTGTTGTTCATTTTCGAGCGTCTCGATATATTATGCGCCTGAATCTGAGCTACGTGTGAAAAGTTATGACCATTTGAATTTTTCAAGAGCCTTCGTTGTACGATTTTGAGCATCCCTATATCTGATGTACCTGAATCGGACCTCCGACCGAAAAGTTATGACCATTTGAATTTCTCGAGAGCATCCGTTGTTTAATTTCGAGCATCTCTATATGTGATGTTCCTGAATCAGACCTCCGAGTTAAAAGTTATGACCATTTGAATTTCTCGAGGGCTTCCGTTGTTCAATTTCGAACGTCTCGGTGTATTATGCGCCTGAATCTGACCTCCGTGTGAAAAGATATGACCATTTGAATTTCTCGAGAGCTTCCGTTGTTCATTTTCAAGCGTCTCGATATATTATGCGCCTGAATCTGAGCTACGTGTGAAAAGTTATGACCATTTGAATTTCTCGAGAGCTTCTGTTGTTCATTTTCGAGCGTCTCGATATATTATGTGTTTGAATCTGAGCCCCGTGTGAAAAGTTATGACCATTTGAATTTTTCAAGAGCTTCCGTTGTTCAATTTCGAGCATCTCTATGTGTGATGTGCCTGAATCGGACCTCCGAGTCAAAAGTTATGACCATTTGAATTTTTCGAGAGCTTCCGTTGTTCAATTTAGAGCATCTCTATATGTGATTCGCCTGAATCGGACCTCCGAGTGAAATGTAATGACCATTTGAATTTCTCGAGAGCTTCCGTTGTTCAATTTGGAGCGTCTCGATATATTATGCGCATGAATCTGAGCTCCATGTGAAAAGTTATGACCATTTGAATTTCTCGAGAGTTTTCGTTGTACAATTTCGAGCATCTCTATATGTGATGCGCTTGAATTGGATCTCCGAGTGAAAAGTAATGACCATTTGAATTTCTCGAGGGCTTTTTTTTGTTCAATTTCGAGCGTCTCGATATATTTTGCACCTGAATCTGACCTCCGTCTGAAAAGTTATGACCATTTGAATTTCTCGAGAGCTTTCGTTGTTCAATTTAGAGCATCTCTATATGTGATGCGCCTGAATCGGACCTCCGAGTGAAAAGCAATGACCATTTGAATTTCTCGAGAGCTTTCGTTATACAATTTCGAGCATCTCTATATGTGATGTGCCTTAATCGGACCTCCGAGTGAAAAGTAATGACCATTTGAATTAAACGAGAGCTTCCGTTGTTCAATTTCGAGCATCTCTATATGTGATGGTCTTGAATCGGACCTCCGAGTGAAAAGTTATGACCATTTGAATTTCTCGAGAGCTTTCGTTGTTCAATTTCGAGCGTCTCGATATAATATGCACCTGAACCTGACCTCCGTGGGAAAAGTTATGACCATTTGAATATCTCAAGAGCTTCGGTTGTTCAATTTCGAGCATCTCTATATGTGATGCGCCTGAATCGGACCTCCGAGTGAAACGTAATGACCATTTTAATTTCTTGAGAGCCTCTGTTGTTCAATTTCGAGCATCTCTATATGTTATGCTCCTGAATCGGACCTTCGAGTGAAAAGTAATGACCATTTGAAGCTCTCGAGAGCTTCTATTTTTCAATTACGAGCGTCTCGATATATTATGCGCCTGAAATCTGACCCCCGTGTGAAAAGTTATGACCATTTGAATTTCTCGAGAGCTTCCGTTGTTCAATTTCGAGCATCTCTATGTGTGATGCGCCTGAATCGGACCTCCGAGTGAAAAGTTATGACCATTTGACTTTCTCGAGAGCTTCCGTTGTTCAATTTCGAGCATCTCTATGTGTGATGCGCCTGAATCGGACCTCCGAGTGAAAAGTTATGACCATTTGACTTTCTCGAGAGCTTCCGTTGTTCAATTTCGAGCATCTCTATATGTGATGCGCTTGAATCGGACCTCCGAGTGAAAAGTAATGACCATTTGAATTTCTCGAGAGCTTCCATTGTTCAATTTCGAGCGTCTCGGTATATTATGCACCGGAATCTGACCCCCGTGTGAAAAGTTATGACCATTTGAATTTCTCGAGAGCTTCCGTTGTTCAATTTCGAGCATTTCTATATGTGATGTGCCTGAATCGGAGCTCAGACTGAAAAGTTATGGGCATTTGAATTTCTCGAGAGCTTCCGTAGTTCAATTTCGAGCATCTCTATATCTGATGCTCTTGATTCGGACCTCCGACTGAAAAGTTATGACCATTTGAATTTCTCGAGAGCTTCCGTTGTTCAATTTCGAGCGTCTCGATATGTGATGCGCCTGAATCGGACCTCCGATTGAAAGAATATGACCATTTGAATTTCTCGAGAGCTTCCGTTGTTCAATTTCGAGCATCTCTATATCTGATGCTCTTGAATCGGACCTCCGAGTGAAAAGTTATGACCATTTGAATTTCTCGAGAGCTTCCGTTGTTCAATTTCGAGCGTCTCGATTTGTGATGCACCTGAATCGGACCTCCGATTGAAAGAATATGACCATTTGAATTTCTCGAGAGCTTCCGTTGTTCAATTTCGAGCATCTCTATATGTGATGGTCTTGAATTGGACCTCCGAGTGAAATGTTATGACCATTTGAATTTCTCGAGAGCTTCCGTTGTTCAATTTCGAGCGTCTCGATATATTATGTACCTGAATCTGACCTTCGTGTGAAAAGTTATGACCGTTTGAATTTCTCGACAGCTTCAGTTGTTCAATTTCGAGCATCTCTATATGTGATGCGCCTGAATCGGACCTCCGATTGAAAAAATATGACCATTTGAATTTCTCGAGAGCTTCCGTTGTTCTATTTCGAGCATCTCTATATGTGATGGTCGTGAATCGGACCTCCGAGTGAAAAGTTATGACCATTTGAATTTCTCGAGAGCTTCCGTTGTTCAATTTCAAGCGTCTCGATATATTATGCCCCTAAATCTGACCCCCGTGTTAAAAGTTATGACCATTTGAATTTCTCGAGAGCTTCCGTTGTTCAATTTCGAGCATCTCTATATGTGATGCGCCTGAATCGGACCTCCGATTGAAAAGTTATGACCATTTGAATTTCTCGAGAGCTTCCGTTGTTCAATTTCGAGCATCTCTATATGTGATGGTCTTGAATCGGACCTCCGAGTAAAAAGTTATGACCATTTGAATTTCTTGAGAGCTTCCGTTGTTCAATTTCGAGCGTCTCGATATATTATGTACCTGAATCTGACCTCCTTGTGAAAAGTTATGACCATTTGAATTTCTCGAGAGCTTCCGTTATTCAATTTCGAGCATCTCTATATGTGATGTGCTTGAATCGGACCTCCGATTGAAAAGTTATGACCATTTGAATTTCTCGAGAGCTTCTGTTGTTCAATTTCGAGCATCTCTATATGTGATCCTCTTTAATTGGACCTCCGAGTGAAAAGTTATGACCATTTGAATTTCTCGAGAGCTTCCGTTGTTCAATTTCGAGCGTCTCGATATGTGATACGCCTGAATCGGACCTCCGATTGAAAGAATATGACCATTTGAATTTTTCGAGAGCTTCCGTTGTTCAATTTCGAGCATCTCTATATCTGATGCTCTTGAATCGGACCTCCGAGTGAAAAGTGATGACCATTTGAATTTCTCAAGAGCTTCCGTTGTTCAATTTCGAGCGTCTCGATTTGTGATGCGCCTGAATCGGACCTCCGATTGAAAGAATATGACCATTTGAATTTCTCGAGAGCTTCCGTTGTTCAATTTCGAGCATCTCTATATGTGATGGTCTTGAATTGGACCTCCGAGTGAAAAGTTATGACCATTTGAATTTCTCGAGAGCTTCCGTTGTTCAATTTCGAGCGTCTCGATATATTATGTACCTGAATCTGACCTTCGTGTGAAAAGTTATGACCGTTTGAATTTCTCGACAGCTTCAGTTGTTCAATTTCGAGCATCTCTATATGTGATGCGCCTGAATCGGACATCCGATTGAAAAAATATGACCATTTGAATTTCTCGAGAGCTTCCGTTGTTCAATTTCGAGCATCTCTATATGTGATGGTCTTGAATCGGACCTCCGAGTGAAAAGTTATGTCCATTTGAATTTCTTGAGAGCTTCCATTGTTCAATTTCAAGCGTCTCGATATATTATGCCCCTAAATCTAACCCCCGTGAGAAAAGTTATGACCATTTGAATTTCTCGAGAGCTTCCGTTGTTCAATTTCGAGCATCTCTATATGTGATGCGCCTGAATCGGACCTCCGATTGAAAAGTTATGACCATTTGAATTTCTCGAGAGCTTCCGTTGTTCAATTTCGAGCATCTCTATATGTGATGGTCTTGAATCGGACCTCCGAGTAAAAAGTTATGACCATTTGAATTTCTTGAGAGCTTCCGTTGTTCAATTTCGAGCGTCTCGATATATTATGTACCTGAATCTGACCTCCTTGTGAAAAGTTATGACCATTTGAATTTCTCGAGAGCTTCCGTTATTCAATTTCGAGCATCTCTATATGTGATGTGCTTGAATCGGACCTCCGATTGAAAAGTTATGACCATTTGAATTTCTCGAGAGCTTCCGTTGTTCAATTTCGAGCATCTCTATATGTGATCCTCTTCAATTGGACCTCCGAGTGAAAAGTTATGACCATTTGAATTTCTCGAGAGCTTCCGTTGTTCAATTTCGAGCGTCTCGATATGTGATGCGCCTGAATCGGACCTCCGATTGAAAGAATATGACCATTTGAATTTCTCGAGAGCTTCCGTTGTTCAATTTCGAGCATCTCTATATCTGATGCTCTTGAATCGGACCTCCGAGTGAAAAGTTATGACCATTTGAATTTCTCGAGAGCCTCCGTTGTTCAATTTCGAGCGTCTCGATATGTGATGCGCCTGAATCGGACCTCCGATTGAAAGAATATGACCATTTGAATTTCTCGAGAGCTTCCGTTGTTCAATTTCGAGCATCTCTATATCTGATGGTCTTGAATCGGACCTCCGAGTGAAAAGTTATGACCATTTGAATTTCTCGAGAGCTTCCGTTGTTCAATTTGGAGCGTCTCGATATATTATGCGCATGAATCTGAGCTCCATGTGAAAAGTTATGACCATTTGAATTTCTCGAGAGTTTTCGTTGTACAATTTCGAGCATCTCTATATGTGATGCGCTTGAATTGGATCTCCGAGTGAAAAGTAATGACCATTTGACTTTCCCGAGAGCTTTTTTTTGTTCAATTTCGAGCGTCTCGATATTTTATGCGCCTGAATCTGAGCTCCGTGTGAAAAGTTATGACCATTTGAATTTCTCGAGAGCTTTCGTTGTTCAATTTAGAGCATCTCTATATGTGATGCGCCTGAATCGGACCTCCGAGTGAAAAGCAATGACCATTTGAATTTCTCGAGAGCTTTCGTTGTACAATTTCGAGCATCTCTATATGTGATGTGCCTAAATCGGACCTCCGAGTGAAAAGTAATGACCATTTGAATTAAACGAGAGCTTCCGTTGTTCAATTTCGAGCATCTCTATATGTGATGCTCCTGAATCGGACCTCCGAGTGAAAAGTAATGACCATTTGAATTTCTCGAGAGCCTCCGTTGTTCAATTTCGAGCATCTCTATATGTGATGCGCCTGAATCGGACCTCCGAGTGATATGTAATGACCATTTGAATTTCTCGAGAGCTTCCGTTGTTCAATTTCAAGCATCTCTATATATGATTCCCCTGAATCGGACCTCCGAGTGAAATGTAATGACCATATGAATTTCTCGAGAGCTTCCATTGTTCAATTTCGAGCGTCTCGGTATATTATGCGCCTGAATCTGACCCCCGTGTGAAAAGTTATGACCTTTTGAATTTCTCGAGAGCTTCCGTTGTTCAATTTCAAGCATCTCTATATGTGATGTGCCTGAATTGGACCTCCGAGTGAAAAGTTATGAGCATTTGAATTTCTCGAGAGCTTCCGTTGTTCATATTCGAGCGTCTCGATATATTATGCGCCTGAATATGACCTCCGTGTGAAAAGTTATGACCATTTGAATTTCTCAAGAGCTTCCGTTGTTCAATTTCGAGCATCTCTATATGTGATGCGCCTGAATCGGACCTCCGATTGAAAAGTTATGTCCATTTGAATTTCTCGAGAGCTTCCGTTGTTCAATTTCGAGCATCTCTATATGTGATGGTCTTGAATCGGACCTCCGAGTGAAAAGTTGTGACCATTTGAATTTCTCGAGAGCTTCCGTTGTTCAATTTCGAGCATCCCTATATGTGATGTGCCTGAATCGGACCTCCGAGTGAAAAGTTATGACCATTTGAATTTCTCGAGAGATTCCGTTGTTCAATTTCGAGCGTCTCGATATGTGATGCGCCTGAATCGGACCTCCGATTGAAAGAATATGACCATTTGAATTTCTCGAGAGCTTCCGTTGTTCAATTTCGAGCATCTCTATATCTGATGCTCTTGAATCGGACCTCCGAGTGAAAAGTTATGACCATTTGAATTTCTCGAGAGCTTCCGTTGTTCAATTTCGAGCGTCTCGATATGTGATGCGCCTGAATCGGACCTCCGATTGAAAGAATATGACCATTTGAATTTCTCGAGAGCTTCCGTTGTTCAATTTCGAGCATCTCTATATCTGATGGTCTTGAATCGGACCTCCGAGTGAAAAGTTATGACCATTTGAATTTCTCGAGAGCTTCCGTTGTTCAATTTGGAGCGTCTCGATATATTATGCGCATGAATCTGAGCTCCATGTGAAAAGTTATGACCATTTGAATTTCTCGAGAGTTTTCGTTGTACAATTTCGAGCATCTCTATATGTGATGCGCTTGAATTGGATCTCCGAGTGAAAAGTAATGACCATTTGACTTTCCCGAGAGCTTTTTTTTGTTCAATTTCGAGCGTCTCGATATTTTATGCGCCTGAATCTGAGCTCCGTGTGAAAAGTTATGACCATTTGAATTTCTCGAGAGCTTTCGTTGTTCAATTTAGAGCATCTCTATATGTGATGCGCCTGAATCGGACCTCCGAGTGAAAAGCAATGACCATTTGAATTTCTCGAGAGCTTCCGTTGTTCAATTTCCAGCATCTCTATATGTGATGTGCCTGAATTGGACCTCCGAGTGAAAAGTTATGAGCATTTGAATTTCTCGAGAGCTTCCGTTGTTCATATTCGAGCGTCTCGATATATTATGCGCCTGAATATGACCTCCGTGTGAAAAGTTATGACCATTTGAATTTCTCAAGAGCTTCCGTTGTTCAATTTCGAGCGTCTCGATATGTGATGCGCCTGAATCGGACCTCCGATTGAAAGAATATGACCATTTGAATTTCTCGAGAGCTTCCGTTGTTCAATTTCGAGCATCTCTATATCTGATGGTCTTGAATCGGACCTCCGAGTGAAAAGTTATGACCATTTGAATTTCTCGAGAGCTTCCGTTGTTCAATTTGGAGCGTCTCGATATATTATGCGCATGAATCTGAGCTCCATGTGAAAAGTTATGACCATTTGAATTTCTCGAGAGTTTTCGTTGTACAATTTCGAGCATCTCTATATGTGATGCGCTTGAATTGGATCTCCGAGTGAAAAGTAATGACCATTTGACTTTCCCGAGAGCTTTTTTTTGTTCAATTTCGAGCGTCTCGATATTTTATGCGCCTGAATCTGAGCTCCGTGTGAAAAGTTATGACCATTTGAATTTCTCGAGAGCTTTCGTTGTTCAATTTAGAGCATCTCTATATGTGATGCGCCTGAATCGGACCTCCGAGTGAAAAGCAATGACCATTTGAATTTCTCGAGAGCTTCCGTTGTTCAATTTCCAGCATCTCTATATGTGATGTGCCTGAATTGGACCTCCGAGTGAAAAGTTATGAGCATTTGAATTTCTCGAGAGCTTCCGTTGTTCATATTCGAGCGTCTCGATATATTATGCGCCTGAATATGACCTCCGTGTGAAAAGTTATGACCATTTGAATTTCTCAAGAGCTTCCGTTGTTCAATTTCGAGCGTCTCGATATGTGATGCGCCTGAATCGGACCTCCGATTGAAAGAATATGACCATTTGAATTTCTCGAGAGCTTCCGTTGTTCAATTTCGAGCATCTCTATATCTGATGGTCTTGAATCGGACCTCCGAGTGAAAAGTTATGACCATTTGAATTTCTCGAGAGCTTCCGTTGTTCAATTTGGAGCGTCTCGATATATTATGCGCATGAATCTGAGCTCCATGTGAAAAGTTATGACCATTTGAATTTCTCGAGAGTTTTCGTTGTACAATTTCGAGCATCTCTATATGTGATGCGCTTGAATTGGATCTCCGAGTGAAAAGTAATGACCATTTGACTTTCCCGAGAGCTTTTTTTTGTTCAATTTCGAGCGTCTCGATATTTTATGCGCCTGAATCTGAGCTCCGTGTGAAAAGTTATGACCATTTGAATTTCTCGAGAGCTTTCGTTGTTCAATTTAGAGCATCTCTATATGTGATGCGCCTGAATCGGACCTCCGAGTGAAAAGCAATGACCATTTGAATTTCTCGAGAGCTTTCGTTGTTCAATTTAGAGCATCTCTATATGTGATGCGCCTGAATCGGACCTCCGAGTGAAAAGCAATGACCATTTGAATTTCTCGAGAGCTTCCGTTGTTCAATTTCCAGCATCTCTATATGTGATGTGCCTGAATTGGACCTCCGAGTGAAAAGTTATGAGCATTTGAATTTCTCGAGAGCTTCCGTTGTTCATATTCGAGCGTCTCGATATATTATGCGCCTGAATATGACCTCCGTGTGAAAAGTTATGACCATTTGAATTTCTCAAGAGCTTCCGTTGTTCAATTTCGAGCATCTCTATATGTGATGCGCCTGAATCGGACCTCCGATTGAAAAGTTATGTCCATTTGAATTTCTCGAGAGCTTCCGTTGTTCAATTTCGAGCATCTCTATATGTGATGGTCTTGAATCGGACCTCCGAGTGAAAAGTTGTGACCATTTGAATTTCTCGAGAGCTTCCGTTGTTCAATTTCGAGCATCCCTATATGTGATGTGCCTGAATCGGACCTCCGAGTGAAAAGTTATGACCATTTGAATTTCTCGAGAGATTCCGTTGTTCAATTTCGAGCGTCTCGATATGTGATGCGCCTGAATCGGACCTCCGATTGAAAGAATATGACCATTTGAATTTCTCGAGAGCTTCCGTTGTTCAATTTCGAGCATCTCTATATCTGATGCTCTTGAATCGGACCTCCGAGTGAAAAGTTATGACCATTTGAATTTCTCGAGAGCTTCCGTTGTTCAATTTCGAGCGTCTCGATATGTGATGCGCCTGAATCGGACCTCCGATTGAAAGAATATGACCATTTGAATTTCTCGAGAGCTTCCGTTGTTCAATTTCGAGCATCTCTATATCTGATGGTCTTGAATCGGACCTCCGAGTGAAAAGTTATGACCATTTGAATTTCTCGAGAGCTTCCGTTGTTCAATTTGGAGCGTCTCGATATATTATGCGCATGAATCTGAGCTCCATGTGAAAAGTTATGACCATTTGAATTTCTCGAGAGTTTTCGTTGTACAATTTCGAGCATCTCTATATGTGATGCGCTTGAATTGGATCTCCGAGTGAAAAGTAATGACCATTTGACTTTCCCGAGAGCTTTTTTTTGTTCAATTTCGAGCGTCTCGATATTTTATGCGCCTGAATCTGAGCTCCGTGTGAAAAGTTATGACCATTTGAATTTCTCGAGAGCTTTCGTTGTTCAATTTAGAGCATCTCTATATGTGATGCGCCTGAATCGGACCTCCGAGTGAAAAGCAATGACCATTTGAATTTCTCGAGAGCTTCCGTTGTTCAATTTCCAGCATCTCTATATGTGATGTGCCTGAATTGGACCTCCGAGTGAAAAGTTATGAGCATTTGAATTTCTCGAGAGCTTCCGTTGTTCATATTCGAGCGTCTCGATATATTATGCGCCTGAATATGACCTCCGTGTGAAAAGTTATGACCATTTGAATTTCTCAAGAGCTTCCGTTGTTCAATTTCGAGCGTCTCGATATGTGATGCGCCTGAATCGGACCTCCGATTGAAAGAATATGACCATTTGAATTTCTCGAGAGCTTCCGTTGTTCAATTTCGAGCATCTCTATATCTGATGGTCTTGAATCGGACCTCCGAGTGAAAAGTTATGACCATTTGAATTTCTCGAGAGCTTCCGTTGTTCAATTTGGAGCGTCTCGATATATTATGCGCATGAATCTGAGCTCCATGTGAAAAGTTATGACCATTTGAATTTCTCGAGAGTTTTCGTTGTACAATTTCGAGCATCTCTATATGTGATGCGCTTGAATTGGATCTCCGAGTGAAAAGTAATGACCATTTGACTTTCCCGAGAGCTTTTTTTTGTTCAATTTCGAGCGTCTCGATATTTTATGCGCCTGAATCTGAGCTCCGTGTGAAAAGTTATGACCATTTGAATTTCTCGAGAGCTTTCGTTGTTCAATTTAGAGCATCTCTATATGTGATGCGCCTGAATCGGACCTCCGAGTGAAAAGCAATGACCATTTGAATTTCTCGAGAGCTTCCGTTGTTCAATTTCCAGCATCTCTATATGTGATGTGCCTGAATTGGACCTCCGAGTGAAAAGTTATGAGCATTTGAATTTCTCGAGAGCTTCCGTTGTTCATATTCGAGCGTCTCGATATATTATGCGCCTGAATATGACCTCCGTGTGAAAAGTTATGACCATTTGAATTTCTCAAGAGCTTCCGTTGTACAATTTCGAGCATCTCTATATGTGATGCGCCTGAATCGGACCTCCGATTGAAAAGTAATGACCATTTGACTTTCCCGAGAGCTTTTTTTTGTTCAATTTCGAGCGTCTCGATATTTTATGCGCCTGAATCTGAGCTCCGTGTGAAAAGTTATGACCATTTGAATTTCTCGAGAGCTTCCGTTGTTCAATTTGGAGCGTCTCGATATATTATGCGCATGAATCTGAGCTCCATGTGAAAAGTTATGACCATTTGAATTTCTCGAGAGTTTTCGTTGTACAATTTCGAGCATCTCTATATGTGATGCGCTTGAATTGGATCTCCGAGTGAAAAGTAATGACCATTTGACTTTCCCGAGAGCTTTTTTTTGTTCAATTTCGAGCGTCTCGATATTTTATGCGCCTGAATCTGAGCTCCGTGTGAAAAGTTATGACCATTTGAATTTCTCGAGAGCTTTCGTTGTTCAATTTAGAGCATCTCTATATGTGATGCGCCTGAATCGGACCTCCGAGTGAAAAGCAATGACCATTTGAATTTCTCGAGAGCTTCCGTTGTTCAATTTCCAGCATCTCTATATGTGATGTGCCTGAATTGGACCTCCGAGTGAAAAGTTATGAGCATTTGAATTTCTCGAGAGCTTCCGTTGTTCATATTCGAGCGTCTCGATATATTATGCGCCTGAATATGACCTCCGTGTGAAAAGTTATGACCATTTGAATTTCTCAAGAGCTTCCGTTGTTCAATTTCGAGCATCTCTATATGTGATGCGCCTGAATCGGACCTCCGATTGAAAAGTTATGTCCATTTGAATTTCTCGAGAGCTTCCGTTGTTCAATTTCGAGCATCTCTATATGTGATGGTCTTGAATCGGACCTCCGAGTGAAAAGTTGTGACCATTTGAATTTCTCGAGAGCTTCCGTTGTTCAATTTCGAGCATCCCTATATGTGATGTGCCTGAATCGGACCTCCGAGTGAAAAGTTATGACCATTTGAATTTCTCGAGGGCTTCCGTTATTCAATTTCGAGCATCTCGGTGTATTATGCGCCTAAATCTGACCTCCGTGTGAAAAGTTATGACCATTTGAATTTCTCGAGAGCTTCCGTTGTTCAATTTCGAGCGTCTCGATATTTTATGCGCCTGAATCTGAGCTCCGTGTGAAAAGTTATGACCATTTGAATTTCTCGAGAGCTTCCGTTGTTCATTTCGAGCGTCTCGATATATTATGCGCCTGAATCTGAGCTACGTGTGAAAAGTTATGACCATTCAAATTTCTCAAGAGCCTTCGTTGTACGATTTCGAGCATCCCTATATGTGATGCGCTTGAATCGGACCTCCGAGTGAAAAGTAATGACCATTTGAATTTCTCGAGAGCTTTCGTTGTTCAATTTCGAGCGTCTCGATATATTATGCACCTGAACCTGACCTCCGTGGGAAAAGTTATGACCATTTGAATATCTCGAGAGCTTCGGTTGTTCAATTTCGAGCATCTCTATATGTGATGCGCCTGAATCGGACCTCCGATTGAAAAGTTATGACCATTTGAATTTCTCGAGAGCTTCCGTTGTTCAATTTCGAGCATCTCTATATGTGATGGTCCTGAATCGGACCTCCGAGTGAAAAGTTATGACCATTTGAATTTCTTGAGAGCTTCCGTTGTTCAATTTCGAGCATCTCGATATATTATGTACCTGAATCTGACCTCCTTGTGAAAAGTTATGACCATTTGAATTTCTCGAGAGCTTCCGTTATTCAATTTCGAGCATCTCTATATGTGATGCGCCTGAATCGGACCTCCGACTGAAAAGTAATGACCATTTGAATTTCTCGAGAGCTTCCATTGTTCAATTTCGAGCGTCTCGGTATATTATGCACCTGAATCTGACCCCCGTGTGAAAAGTTATGACCATTTGACTTTCTCGAGAGCTTCCGTTGTTCAATTTCGAGCATCTCTATATGTGATGCGCTTGAATCGGACCTCCGAGTGAAAAGTAATGACCATTTGAATTTCTCGAGAGCTTCCATTGTTCAATTTCAAGCGTCTCGGTATATTATGCACCTGAATCTGACCCCCGTGTGAAAAGTTATGACCATTTGAATTTCTCGAGAGCTTCCGTTGTTCAATTTCGAGCATTTCTATATGTGATGTGCCTGAATCGGACCTCCGACTGAAAAGTTATGGGCATTTGAATTTCTCGAGAGCTTCCGTTGTTCAATTTCGAGCGTCTCGATATGTGATGCGCCTGAATCGGACCTCCGATTGAAAAAATATGACCATTTGAATTTCTCGAGAGCTTCCGTTGTTCAATTTAGAGCATCTCTATATGTGATGCGCCTGAATCGGACCTCCGAGTGAAAAGCAATGACCATTTGAATTTCTCGAGAGCTTCCGTTGTTCAATTTCGAGCATCTTTATATGTGATGTGCCTGAATCGGACCTCCGAGTGAAAAGTTTTGACCATTTGAATTTCTCGAGAGCTTCCGTTGTTCAATTTCGAGCATCTCTATATGTGATGCGCCTGAATCAGACCTCCGAGTGAAAAGCAATGACCATTTGAATTTCTCGAGAGCTTCCGTTGTTCAATTTCGAGCGTCTCGATATATTATGTACCTGAATCTGACCTTCGTGTGAAAAGTTATGACCGTTTGAATTTCTCGAGAGCTTCCGTTGTTCAATTTCGAGCGTCTCGATATGTGATGCGCCTGAATCGGACCTCCGATTGAAAAAATATGACCATTTGAATTTCTCGAGAGCTTCCGTTGTTCAATTTAGAGCATCTCTATATGTGATGCGCCTGAATCGGACCTCCGAGTGAAAAGCAATGACCATTTGAATTTCTCGAGAGCTTCCGTTGTTCAATTTCGAGCGTCTCGATATATTATGTACCTGAATCTGACCTTCGTGTGAAAAGTTATGACCGTTTGAATTTCTCGACAGCTTCAGTTGTTCAATTTCGAGCATCTCTATATGTGATGCGCCTGAATCAGACCTCCGATTGAAAAAATATGACGATTTGAATTTCTCGAGAGCTTCCGTTGTTCAATTTCGAGCATCTCTATATGTGATGGTCTTGAATCGGACCTCCGAGTGAAAAGCAATGACCATTTGAATTTCTCGAGAGCTTCCGTTGTTCAATTTCGAGCATTTCTATATGTGATGTGCCTGAATCGGAGCTCAGACTGAAAAGTTATGGGCATTTGAATTTCTCGAGAGCTTCCGTAGTTCAATTTCGAGCATCTCTATATCTGATGCTCTTGAATCGGACCTCCGACTGAAAAGTTATGACCATTTGAATTTCTCGAGAGCTTCCGTTGTTCAATTTCGAGCGTCTCGATATGTGATGCGCCTGAATCGGACCTCCGATTGAAAGAATATGACCATTTGAATTTCTCGAGAGCTTCCGTTGTTCAATTTCGAGCATCTCTATATCTGATGCTCTTGAATCGGACCTCCGAGTGAAAAGTTATGACCATTTGAATTTCTCGAGAGCTTCCGTTGTTCAATTTCGAGCGTCTCGATTTGTGATGCGCCTGAATCGGACCTCCGATTGAAAGAATATGACCATTTGAATTTCTCGAGAGCTTCCGTTGTTTAATTTCGAGCATCTCTATATGTGATGGTCTTGAATTGGACCTCCGAGTGAAAAGTAATGACCATTTGAATTAAACGAGAGCTTCCGTTGTTCAATTTCGAGCATCTCTATATGTGATGCTCCTGAATCGGACCTCCGAGTGAAAAGTAATGACCATTTGAATTTCTCGAGAGCCTCCGTTGTTCAATTTCGAGCATCTTTATATGTGATCTGCCTGAATCGGACCTCCGAGTGAAAAGTTTTGACCATTTGAATTTCTCGAGAGCTTCCGTTGTTCAATTTCGAGCGTCCCGATATATTTTGCCCCTAAATCTGACCCCCGTGTGAAAAGTTATGACCATTTGAATTTCTCGAGAGCTTCCGTTGTTCAATTTCGAGCATCCCTATATGTGATGCGCTTGAATTGGATCTCCGAGTGAAAAGTAATGACCATTAGAATTTCTCGAGAGCTTTTTTTTGTTCAATTTCGAGCGTCTCGATATGTGATGCGCCTGAATCGGACCTCCGATTGAAAAAATATGACCATTTGAATTTCTCGAGAGCTTCCGTTGTTCAATTTCGAGCATCTCTATATGTGATGGTCTTGAATCGGACCTCCGAGTGAAAAGTTATGACCATTTGAATTTCTCGAGAGCTTCCGTTGTTCAATTTCGAGCGTCTCGATATATTATGTACCAGAATCTGACCTTCGTGTGAAAAGTTATGACCGTTTGAATTTCTCGACAGCTTCAGTTGTTCAATTTCGAGCATCTCTATATGTGATGCGCCTGAATCGGACCTCCGATTGAAAAAATATGACCATTTGAATTTCTCGAGAGCTTCCGTTGTTCAATTTCGAGCATCTCTATATGTGATGGTCTTGAATCGGACCTCCGAGTGAAAAGTTATGACCATTTGAATTTCTCGAGAGCTTCCGTTGTTCAATTTCAAGCGTCTAGATATATTATGCCCCTAAATCTGACCCCCATGTGAAAAGTTATAACCATTTGAATTTCTCGAGAGCTTCCGTTGTTCAATTTCGAGCATCTCTATATGTGATGCGCCTGAATCGGACCTCCGATTGAAAAGTTATGACCATTTGAATTTCTCGAGAGCTTCCGTTGTTCAATTTCGAGCATCTCGATATATTATGCCCCTAAATCTGACCCCCATGTGAAAAGTTATGACCATTTGAATTTCTCGAGAGCTTCCGTTGTTCAATTTCGAGCATCTCTATATCTGATGCTCCTGAATCGGACCTCCGAGTGAAAAGTAATGACCATTTGAATTTCTCGAGAGCCTCCGTTGTTCAATTTCGAGCATCTTTATATGTGATGTGCCTGAATCGGACCTCCGAGTGAAAAGTTTTGACCATTTGAATTTCTCGAGAGCTTCCGTTGTTCAATTTCGAGCGTCCCGATATATTTTGCCCCTAAATGTGACCCCCGTGTGAAAAGTTATGACCATTTGAATTTCTCGATAGCTTCCGTTGTTCAATTTCGAGCATCTCTATATGTGATGCGCCGGAATCGGACCTCCGATTGAAAAGTTATGACCATTTGAATTTCTCGAGAGCTTCCGTTGTTCAATTTCGAGCATCTCTATATGTGATGCGCTTGAATCGGACCTCCGAGTGAAAAGTAATGACCATTTGACTTTCTCGAGAGCTTCCGTTGTTCAATTTCGAGCATCTCTATATGTGATGCGCTTGAATCGGACCTCCGAGTGAAAAGTAATGACCATTTGAATTTCTCGAGAGCTTCCATTGTTCAATTTCAAGCGTCTCGGTATATTATGCGCCTGAATCGGACCTCCGAGTGAAAAGCAATGACCATTTGAATTTCTCGAGAGCTTTCGTTGTACAATTTCGAGCATCTCTATATGTGATGTGCCTTAATCGGACCTCCGAGTGAAAAGTAATGACCATTTGAATTAAACGAGAGCTTCCGTTGTTCAATTTCGAGCATCTCTATATGTGATGCTCCTGAATCGGACCTCCGAGTGAAAAGTAATGACCATTTGAATTTCTCGAGAGCCTCCGTTGTTCAATTTCGAGCATCTTTATATGTGATGTGCCTGAATCGGACCTCCGAGTGAAAAGTTTTGATCATTTGAATTTCTCGAGGGCTTCCGTTGTTCAATTTCGAGCGTCCCGATATATTTTGCCCCTAAATCTGACCCCCGTGTGAAAAGTTATGACCATTTGAATTTCTCGAGAGCTTCCGTTGTTCAATTTCGAGCATCTCTATATGTGATGCGCCTGAATCGGACCTCCGATTGAAAAGTTATGACCATTTGAATTTCTCGAGAGCTTCCGTTTTTCAATTTCGAGCATCTCTGTATGTGATGCTCATGAATCGGACCTCCGAGTGAAAAGTTATGACCATTTGAATTTCTCGAGAGCTTTCGTTGTTCAATTTCGAGCGTCTCGATATATTATGCACCTGAACCTGACCTCCGTGGGAAAAGTTATGACCATTTGAATATCTCGAGAGCTTCGGTTGTTCAATTTCGAGCATCTCTATATGTGATGCGCCTGAATCTGACCTCCGAGTGAAAAGTAATGACCATTTTAATTTCTCGAGAGCCTCTGTTGTTCAATTTCGAGCATCTCTATATGTTATGCTCCTGAATCGGACCTCCGAGTGAAAAGTAATGACCATTTTAAGCTCTCGAGAGCTTCTATTTTTCAATTACGAGAGTCTCGATATATTATGCGCCTGAAATCTGACCCCCGTGTGAAAAGTTATGACCATTTGAATTTCTCGAGAGCTTCTGTTGTTCAATTTCGAGCATCTCTATGTGTGATGCGCCTGAATCGGACCTCCGAGTGAAAAGTTATGACCATTTGACTTTCTCGAAAGCTTCCGTTGTTCAATTTCGAGAATCTCTATATGTGATGGGCTTGAATCGGACCTCCGATTGAAAAGTAATGACCATTTGAATTTCTCGAGAGCTTCCATTGTTCAATTTCGAGCGTCTCGGTATATTATGCACCTGAATCTGACCCCCGTGTGAAAAGTTATGACCATTTGAATTTCTTGAGAGCTTCCGTTGTTCAATTTCGAGCATTTCTATATGTGATGTGCCTGAATCGGACCTCCGACTGAAAAGTTATGGGCATTTGAATTTCTCGAGAGCTTCCGTTGTTCAATTTCGAGCATCTCTATATGTGATCCTCTTGAATTGGACCTCTGAGTGAAAAGTTATGACTATTTGAATTTCTCGAGAGCTTCCATTGTTCAATTTGGAGCGTCTCGATATATTATGCGCATGAATCTGAGCTCCATGTGAAAAGTTATGACCAGTTGAATTTCTCGAGAGCTTTCGTTGTACAATTTCGAGCATCTCTATATATGATGCGCTTGAATTGGATCTCCGAGTGAAAAGTAATGACCATTTGAATTTCTCGAGAGCTTTTTTTTGTTCAATTTCGAGCGTCTCGATAAATTATGCACCTGAATCTGACCTCCGTCTGAAAAGTTATGACCATTTGAATTTCTCGAGAGCTTTCGTTGTTCAATTTAGAGCATCTCTATATGTGATGCGCCTGAATCGGACCTCCGAGTGAAAAGCAATGACCATTTGAATTTCTCGAGAGCTTTCGTTGTACAATTTCGAGCATCTCTATATGTGATGTGCCTTAATCGGACCTCCGTGTGAAAAGTAATGACCATTTGAATTTCTCGAGAGCTTCCGTTTTTCAATTTCGAGCATCTCTGTATGTGATGCTCATGAATCGGACCTCCGAGTGAAAAGTTATGACCATTTGAATTTCTCGAGAGCTTTCGTTGTTCAATTTCGAGCGTCTCGATATATTATGCACCTGAACCTGACCTCCGTGGGAAAAGTTATGACCATTTGAATATCTCGAGAGCTTCGGTTGTTCAATTTCGAGCATCTCTATATGTGATGCGCCTGAATCGGACCTCCGAGTGAAAAGTAATGACCATTTTAATTTCACGAGAGCCTCTGTTGTTCAATTTCGAGCATCTCTATATGTTATGCTTCTCAATTGGACCTCCGAGTGAAAAGTAATGACCATTTTATGCTCTCGAGAGCTTCTATTTTTCAATTACGAGCGTCTCGATATATTATGCGCCTGAAATCCGACCCCCGTGTGATAAGTTATGACCATTTGAATTTCTCGAGAGCTTCTGTTGTTCAATTTCGAGCATCTCTATGTGTGATGCGCCTGAATCGGACCTCCGAGTGAAAAGTTATGACCATTTGACTTTCTCGAGAGCTTCCGTTGTTCAATTTCGAGCATCTCTATATGTGATGCGCTTGAATCGGACCTCCGAGTGAAAAGTAATGACCATTTGAATTTCTCGAGAGCTTCCATTGTTCAATTTCGAGCGTCTCGGTATATTATGCACCTGAATCTGACCCCCGTGTGAAAAGTTATGACCATTTGAATTTCTCGAGAGCTTCCGTTGTTCAATTTCGAGCATTTCTATATGTGATGTGCCTGAATCGGACCTCCGACTGAAAAGTTATGGGCATTTGAATTTCTCGAGAGCTTCCGTTGTTCAATTTCGAGCATCTCTATATCTGATGCTCTTGAATCGGACCTCCGAGTGAAAAGTTATGACCATTTGAATTTCTCGAGAGCTTCCGTTGTTCAATTTCGAGCGTCTCGATATGTGATGCGCCTGAATCGGACCTCCGATTGAAAAAATATGACCATTTGAATTTCTCGAGAGCTTCCGTTGTTCAATTTTGAGCATCTCTATATGTGATGGTCTTGAATTGGACCTCCGAGTGAAAAGTTATGACCATTTGAATTTCTCGAGAGCTTCCGTTTTTCAATTTCAAGCGTCTCGATATATTATGTACCTGAATCTGACCTTCGTGTGAAAAGTTATGACTGTTTGAATTTCTCGACAGCTTCAGTTGTTCAATTTCGAGCATCTCTATATGTGATGCACCTGAATCGGACCTTCGATTGAAAAAATATGACCATTTGAATTTCTCGATAGCTTCCGTTGTTCAAATTCGAGCATCTCTATATGTGATGGTCTTGAATCGGACCTCCGAGTGAAAAGTAATGACCATTTGAATTAAACGAGAGCTTCCGTTGTTCAATTTCGAGCATCTCTATATGTGATGTGCCTTAATCGGACCTCCGAGTGAAAAGTAATGACCATTTGAATTAAACGAGAGCTTCCGTTGTTCAATTTCGAGCATCTCTATATTATGCGCCTGAAATCGGACCCCCGTGTGAAAAGTTATGACCATTTGAATTTCTCGAGAGCTTCTGTTGTTCAATTTCGAGCATCTCTATGTGTGATGCGCCTGAATCGGACCTCCGAGTTAAAAGTTATGACCATTTGACTTTCTCGAGAGCTTCCGTTGTTCAATTTCGAGCATCTCTATATGTGATGCGCTTGAATCGGACCTCCGAGTGAAAAGTAATGACCATATGAATTTGTCGAGAGCTTCCATTGTTCAATTTCGAGCCTCTCGGTATATTATGCACCTGAATCTGACCCCCGTGTGAAAAGTTATGACCATTTGAATTTCTCGAGAGCTTCCGTTGTTCAATTTCGAGCATTTCTATATGTGATGTGCCTGAATCAGACCTCCGACTGAAAAGTTATGGGCATTTGAATTTCTCGAGAGCTTCCGTTGTTCAATTTCGAGCATCTCTATATCTGATGCTCTTGAATCGGACCTCCGAGTGAAAAGTTATGACCATTTGAATTTCTCGAGAGCTTCCGTTGTTCAATTTCGAGCGTCTCGATATGTGATGCGCCTGAATCGGACCTCCGATTGAAAAAATATGACCATTTGAATTTCTCGAGAGCTTCCGTTGTTCAATTTCGAGCATCTCTATATGTGATGGTCTTGAATCGGACCTCCGAGTGAAAAGTTATGACCATTTGAATTTCTCGAGAGCTTCCGTTGTTCAATTTCGAGCGTCTCGATATATTATGTACCTGAATCTGACCTTCGTGTGAAAAGTTATGACCGTTTGAATTTCTCGACAGCTTCAGTTGTTCAATTTCGAGCATCTCTATATGTGATGCGCCTGAATCGGACCTCCGATTGAAAAAATATGACCATTTGAATTTCTCGAGAGCTTCCGTTGTTCAATTTCGACCATCTCTATATGTGATGGTCTTGAATCGGACCTCCGAGTGAAAAGTTATGACCATTTGAATTTCTTGAGAGCTTCCGTTGTTCAATTTCAAGCGTCTCGATATATTATGCCCCTAAATCTGACCCCCGTGTGAAAAGTTATGACCATTTGAATATCTCGAGAGCTTCCGTTGTTCAATTTCGAGCATCTCTATATGTGATGCGCTTGAATTGGATCTCCGAGTGAAAAGTAATGACCATTTGAATTTCTCGAGAGCTTTTTTTTGTTCAATTTCGAGCGTCTCGATAAATTATGCACTTGAATCTGACCTCCGTCTGAAAAGTTATGACCATTTGAATTTCTCGAGAGCTTTCGTTGTTCAATTTAGAGCATCTCTATATGTGATGCGCCTGAATCGGACCTCCGAGTGAAAAGCAATGACCATTTGAATATCTCGAGAGCTTCCGTTGTTCAATTTCGAGCGTCTCGATATATTATGTACCTGAATCTGACCTCCTTGTGAAAAGTTATGACCATTTGAATTTCTCGAGAGCTTCCGTTATTCAATTTCGAGCATCTCTATATGTGATGTGCCTGAATCGGACCTCCGATTGAAAAGTTATGACCATTTGAATTTCTCGAGAGCTTCCGTTGTTCAATTTCGAGCATCTCTATATGTGATCCTCTTTAATTGGACCTCCGAGTGAAAAGTTATGACCATTTGAATTTCTCGAGAGCTTCCGTTGTTCAATTTGGAGCGTCTCGATATATTATGCGCATGAATCTGAGCTCCATGTGAAAAGTTATGACCATTTGAATTTCTCGAGAGCTTTCGTTGTACAATTTCGAGCATCTCTATATGTGATGCGTTTGAATTGGATCTCCGAGTGAAAAGTAATGACCATTTGAATTTCTCGAGAGCTTTTTTTTGTTCAATTTCGAGCGTCTCGATAAATTATGCACTTGAATCTGACCTCCGTCTGAAAAGTTATGACCATTTGAATTTCTCGAGAGCTTTCGTTGTTCAATTTAGAGCATCTCTATATGTGATGCGCCTGAATCGGACCTCCGAGTGAAAAGCAATGACCATTTGAATTTCTCGAGAACTTTCGTTGTACAATTTCGAGCATCTCTATATGTGATGTGCCTTAATCGGACCTCCGAGTGAAAAGTAATGACCATTTGAATTAAACGAGAGCTTCCGTTGTTCAATTTCGAGCATCTCTATATGTGATGCTCCTGAATCGGACCTCTGAGTGAAAAGTAATGACCATTTGAATTTCTCGAGAGCCTCCGTTGTTCAATTTCGAGCATCTTTATATGTGATGTGCCTGAATCGGACCTCCGAGTGAAAAGTTTTGACCATTTGAATTTCTCGAGAGCTTCCGTTGTTCAATTTCGAGCGTCCCGATATATTTTGCCCCTAAATCTGACCCCCGTGTGAAAAGTTATGACCATTTGAATTTCTCGAGAGCTTCCGTTGTTCAATTTTGAGCATCTCTATATGTGATGCGCCTGAATCGGACCTCCGATTGAAAAGTTATGACCATTTGAATTTCTCGAGAGCTTCCGTTTTTCAATTTCGAGCATCTCTGTATGTGATGCTCTTGAATCGGACCTCCGAGTGAAAAGTTATGACCATTTGAATTTCTCGAGAGCTTTCGTTGTTCAATTTCGAGCGTCTCGATATATTATGCACCTGAACCTGACCTCCGTGGGAAAAGTTATGACCATTTGAATATCTCGAGAGCTTCGGTTGTTCAATTTCGAGCATCTCTATATGTGATGCGCCTGAATCGGACCTCCGAGTGAAAAGTAATGACCATTTTAATTTCTCGAGAGCCTCTGTTGTTCAATTTCGAGCATCTCTATATGTTATTCTCCTGAATCGGACCTCCGAGTTAAAAGTAATGACCATTTTAAGCTCTCGAGAGCTTCTATTTTTCAATTACGAGCGTCTCGATATATTATGCGCCTGAAATCTGACCCCCGTGTGAAAAGTTATGACCATTTGAATTTCTCGAGAGCTTCCGTTGTTCAATTTCGAGCATCTCTATATGTGATGCGCCTGAATCGGACCTCCCATTGAAAAGTTATGACCATTTGAATTTCTCCAGAGCTTCCGCTGTTCAATTGCGAGCATCTATGTATATGATGCTCTTGAATCGGACCTCCGAGTGAAAAGTTATGACCATTTGAATTTCTCGAGAGCTTCCGTTGTTCAATTTCGAGCATCTCTATATGTGATGGTCTTGAATCGGACCTCCGAGTGAAAAGTTATGACCATTTGAATTTCTCGAGAGCTTCCGTTGTTCAATTTCAAGCGTCTCGATATATTATGCCCCTAAATCTGACCCCCGTGTGAAAAGTTATGACCATTTGAATTTCTCGAGAGCTTCCGTTGTTCAATTTCGAGCATCTCTATATGTGATGCGCCTGAATCGGACCTCCGAGTGAAAAGTTATGACCATTTGACTTTCTCTAGAGCTTCCGTTGTTCAATTTCGAGCAGCTCTATATGTGATGCGCTTGAATCGGACCTCCGAGTGAAAAGTAATGACCATTTGAATTTCTCGAGAGCTTCCATTGTTCAATTTCGAGCGTCTCGGTATATTATGCACCTGAATCTGACCCCCGTGTGAAAGTTATGACCATTTGAATTTCTCGAGAGCTTCCGTTGTTCAATTTCGAGCATTTCTATATGTGATGTGCCTGAATCGGACCTCCGACTGAAAAGTTATTGGCATTTGAATTTCTCGAGAGCTTCCGTTGTTCAATTTCGAGCATCTCTATATCTGATGCTCTTGAATCGGACCTCCGAGTGAAAAGTTATGACCATTTGAATTTCTCGAGAGCTTCCGTTGTTCAATTTCGAGCGTCTCGATATGTGATGCGCCTGAATCGGACCTCCGATAGAAAAAATATGACCATTTGAATTTCTCGAGAGCTTCCGTTGTTCAATTTCGAGCATCTCTATATGTGATGGTCTTGAATCGGACCTCCGAGTGAAAAGTTATGACCAATTGAATTTCTCGAGAGCTTCCGTTGTTCAATTTCGAGCGTCTCGATATATTATGTACCTGAATCTGACCTTCGTGTGAAAAGTTATGACCGTTTGAATTTCTCGACAGCTTCAGTTGTTCAATTTCGAGCATCTCTATATGTGATGCGCCTGAATCGGACCTCCGATTGAAAAGTTATGACCATTTGAATTTCTCGAGAGCTTCCGTTGTTCAATTTCGAGCATCTCTATATGTGATGGTCTTGAATCGGACCTCCGAGTGAAAAGTTATGACCATTTGAATTTCTCGAGAGCTTCCGTTGTTCAATTTCAAGCGTCTCGATATATTATGCCCCTAAATCTGACCCCCGTGTGAAAAGTTATGACCATTTGAATTTCTCGAGAGCTTCCGTTGTTCAATTTCGAGCATCTCTATATGTGATGCGCCTGAATCGGACCTCCGATTGAAAAGTTATGACCATTTGAATTTCTCGAGAGCTTCCGTTGTTCAATTTCGAGCATCTCTATATGTGATGGTCTTGAATCGGACCTCCGAGTGAAAAGTTATGACCATTTGAATTTCTTGAGAGCTTCCGTTGTTCAATTTCGAGCGTCTCGATATATTATGTACCTGAATCTGACCTCCTTGTGAAAAGTTATGACCATTTGAATTTCTCGAGAGCTTCCGTTATTCAATTTCGAGCATCTCTATATGTGATGTGCCTGAATCGGACCTCCGATTGAAAAGTTATGACCATTTGAATTTCTCGAGAGCTTCCGTTGTTCAATTTCGAGCATCTCTATATGTGATCCTCTTGAATTGGACCTCCGAGTGAAAAGTTATGACCATTTGAATTTCTCGAGAGCTTCCGTTGTTCAATTTGGAGCGTCTCGATATATTATGCGCATGAATCTGAGCTCCATGTGAAAAGTTATGACCATTTGAATTTCTCGAGAGCTTTCGTTGTACAATTTCGAGCATCTCTATATGTGATGCGCTTGAATCGGACCTCCGAGTGAAAAGTAATGACCATTTGAATTTCTCGAGAGCTTTCGTTGTTCAATTTCGAGCGTCTCGATATATTATGCACCTGAATCTGACCTCCGTGTGAAAAGTTATGACTATTTGAATTTCGCGAGAGCCTCCATTGTTCAATTTCGAGCATCTTTATATGTGATGTGCCTGAATCGGACCTCCGAGTGAAAAGTTACGACCATTTGAATTGCTCCAGAGCTTCCATTGTTCAATTTCGAGCGTCTCGATATATTATGCGCCTGAATCGGACCTCAAAGTGAAAAGTTATGACCATTTGAATTTCTCGAGAGCATCCATTGTTCAATTTCGATCGTCTCGATATATTTTGCACTCGAATCGAACCTCCGAGTAAAAAGTTATGACCATTGGAATTTCCCAAGAGCTTCCCATTGTTTAATTTCGAGCGTCTCGATATATTATGCGCCTGAATCGGACCTCCGAGTGAAAAGTTATGACCATTTGAATTGCTCAAGAGCTTCCATTGTTCAATTTCGAGCGTCTCGATATATTATGCGCCTAAATTGGACCTCCAAGTGAAAAGTTATGATCATTTGAATTGCTCAATAGCTTCCATTGTTCAATTTCGAGCGTCTCGATATATTATGCGCCTGAATCGGACCTGCGAGTGAAAAGTTATGACCATTTGAATTTCTCGAGAGCTTTCGTTGCTCAATTTCGAGCGTCACGATATATTATGCGCCTGAATCAGACCTCCAAGTGAAAAGTTATGACCATTTGAATTACTCGAGTGCTTCCGTTGTTCAATTTTGAGCGTCTCTATATGTGATGCAACTCGGACCTCCAAGTGAAAAGTTATGATCATTTGAATTGCTCAATAGCTTCCATTGTTCAATTTCGAGCGTCTCGATATATTTTGCGCCTGAATCGGACCTCCGAGTGAAAAGTTATGACCATTTGAATTGCTCAAGAGCTTCCATTGTTCAATTTCGAGCGTCTTGATATATTATGCGCCTGAATCGGACCTGCGAGTTAAAAGTTATGAGCATTTGAATTTCTCGAGAGGATCCATTCTTCAATTTCGATTGTCTCGATATATTTAGCGCCCGAATCGGAGCTCCGAGTTAAAAGTTATGACCATTTGAATTGCCCATGAGCATCCATTGTTAAATTTCGAGCGTCTCGATATTTTATGTGCATGAATCGGACCTCTGAGTGAAAAGTTATGACCATTTAAATTTCTCAAGAGCTTCCTTTGCTCAATTTCGAGGGTCTCGCTATATTATGCGCCTGAATATGGGATGCATTCTTCAATTTCAAACGTCTCGCTATATTATGCGCCTGAATATGTGATCCATTCTTCAATTTCAAACGTCTCGATATATTATGCGCCTGAATCGGATCTCCGAGTGAAAAGCTATGACCATTTGAATTTCTCGAGAGCTTCCGTTGTTCAATTTCGTGCGTCTCGATATATTATGCGCCTAAATCGGACCTCCGAGTGAAAAGTTATATCCATTTGAATTTCTCGAGAGCTTCCGTTGTTCAATTTCGAGCGTCTCGATATATTATGCGCCTGAATCGGATCTCCGAGTGAAAATTTATGACCATTTGAATTTCTCGAGAGCTTCCGTTGTTCAATTTCGAGCCTCTTGATATATTATGCACATGAATCGGACCTCTGAGTGAAAACTTATGACCATTTGAATTTCTCGAGAGCTTCCGTTGCTCAATTTCAAGCGTCTCGATATATTATGCGCCTGAATCAGACCTCCGAGTGAAAAGTTATGACTATTTGAATTTCTCGAGAGCTTCCGTTGTTCATTTTCGAGCGTCTCGATATATTATGCACATGAATCGAACCTCTGAGTGAAAGGTTATGACCATTTGAATTTCTCGAGAGCTTCCGTTGTTCATTTTCGAGCATCTCGATATATTATGCGCTTGAATCGGATCTCCGAGTGAAAAGCTATGACCATTTGAATTTCTCGAGAGCATCCATTGTTCAATTTCGATTGTCTCGATATATTATGCGCCTGAATCGGACCTCCGAGTTAAAAGTTATGACCATTTGAATTTCTCGAAAGATTCCGTTGCTCAATTTCGAGCGTCTCGATATATTATGCGCCTAAATCGGATCTCCGAGTGAAAAGCTATGACCATTTGAATTTCTCGAGAGCTTCCGTTGTTTAATTTCGAGCGTCTCGATATGTTATGCACATGAATCGGACCTCTGAGTGAAAAGTTATGACCATTTGAATTTCTCGAGAGCATCCATTGTTCAATTTCGATTGTCTCGATATATTTTGCGCCCGAATCGGACCTCCGAGTTAAATGTTATGACCATTTGAATTGCTCAAGAGCTTCCATTGTTAAATTTCGAGCGTCTCGATATATTATGCGCCTGAATCGGACCAACGAGTGAAAAGTTATGACCATTTGAATTTTTCGAGAGCTTCCGTTGTTCAATTTCGAGCGTCTCGATATATTATGCGCATGAATCGGACCTCTGAGTGAAAAGTTATGACCATTTGAATTTCTCGAGAGATTCCGTTGATTGATTTCGAGCGTCTCGATAGATTATGGGCCTGAATCGGACCTCCGAGTGAAAAGTTATGACCATTTGAATTTCTCGAGAGCATCCATTGTTCGATTCGATCGTCTCGATATATTTTGCACTCGAATCGGACCTCCGAGTGAAAAGTTATGACCATTTGAATTGCTCCAGAGCTTCCATTGTTCAATTTCGAGCCTCTCGATATATTATGCGCCTGAATCGGACCTCAAAGTGAAAAGTTATGACCATTTGAATTTCTCGAGAGCATCCATTGTTCAATTTCGATCGTCTCGATATATTTTGCACTCGAATCGGACCTCCGAGTTAAAAGTTATGACCATTGGAATTTCCCAAGAGGTTCCATTGTTAAATTTCGAGCGTCTCGATATATTATGCTCCTGAATCGGACCTCCGAGTGAAAAGTTATGACCATTTGAATATCTCGAGAGCTTCCGTTGCTCAATTTCGAGCGTCTCGATATATTATGCGCCTGAATCAGACCTCCGAGTGAAAAGTTATGACCATTTGAATTTCTCGAGTGCTTCCGTTGTTCAATTTCGAGCGTCTCTATATGTGATGCAAATCGGACCTCCAAGTGAAAAGTTATGATCATTTGAATTGCTCAATAGCTTCCATTGTTCAATTTCGAGCGTCTCGATATGTTATGCGCCTGAATCGGACCTACGAGTGAAAAGTTATGATCATTTGAAT
The DNA here is from genome assembly GCF_004193775.1 of Glycine soja. Taxonomy (NCBI): domain Eukaryota; kingdom Viridiplantae; phylum Streptophyta; class Magnoliopsida; order Fabales; family Fabaceae; genus Glycine; species Glycine soja. The sequence goes on from NW_021143950.1 coordinate 60,013, forward strand.
TTCTCGAGAGATTCCGTTGCTCAATTTCGAGCGTCTCGATATATTATGCGCCTGAATCGGACCTCCGAGTGAAACGTTATGACCATTTGAATTGCTCCAAGAGCTTCCATTGTTCAATTTCGAGCGTCTCGATATATTATGCGCCTGAATCGGACCTACGAGTGAAAAGTTATGACCATTTGAATTTCTCGAGAGCATCCATTGTTCAATTTCGAATGTCTAGATATATTTTGCGCCCGAATCGGACCTCCGAGTTAAAAGTTATGACCAATTGAATTGCTCAAGAGCTTCCATTGTTAAATTTCGAGTGTCTCGATATATTATGCGCCTGAATCGCACCTACGAGTGAAAAGTTATGACCATTTGAATTTTTCGAGAGCTTCCGTTGTTCAGTTTCGAGCGTCTCGATATATTATGCGCATGAATCGGACCTCTGAGTGAAAAGTTATGACCATTTGAATTTCTCGAGAGGTTCCGTTGATTGATTTCGAGCGTCTCGATAGATTATGCGCCTGAATCGGACCTCCGAGTGAAAAGTTATGACCATTTGAATTGATCAAGAGCTTCCCTTGTTCAATTTCGAGCATCTCGATATATTATGCGCCTGAATCGGACCTACGAGTGAAAAGTTATGACCATTTGAATTTCTCGAGAGCTTCCTTTTTCAATTTCGAGCGTCTCGATATATTATGCGCCTGAATCGGACCTCCGAGTTAAAAGTTATGACCATTTGAATTTTTCGAGAGATTCCGTTGCTCAATTTCGAGCGTCTCGATATATTATGCGCCTGAATCGGATCTCCGAGTGAAAAGCTATGACCATTTGAATTTCTCGAGAGCTTCCGTTGTTTAATTTCGAGCGTCTTGATATATTATGCACATGAATCGGACCTCTGAGTGAAAAGTTATGACCATTTGAATTTCTTGAGAGCATCCATTGTTCAATTTCGAGCGTCTTGATATATTATGCGCCTGAATCGGATCTCCGAGTGAAAAGTTATCACCATTTGAATTTCTCGAGAGCTTCCGTTGTTCAATTTCGAGCGTCTCGATATGTTATGCATATGAATCGGACCTCTGAGTGAAAAGTTATGACCATTTGAATTTCTCGAGAGCATCCATTGTTCAATTTCGATTGTTTCGATATATTTTGCGCCCGAATCGGACCTCCGAGTTAAAAGTTATGACCATTTGAATTGCCCAAGAGCTTCCATTGTTTAATTTCGAGCGTCTCGATATATTATGCGCATTAATCGGACCTCTGAGTGAAAAGTTATGACCATTTGAATTTCTCGAGAGATTCTGTTGCTCAATTTCGAGCGTCTCGATATATTATGCGCCTGAATCGGATCTCCGAGTGAAAAGTTATCACCATTTGAATTTCTCGAGAGCTTCCGTTGTTCAATTTCGAGCGTCTCGATATGTTATGCACATGAATCGGACCTCTGAGAGAAAAGTTATGACCATTTGAATTTCTCGAGAGATTCCGTTGATCAATTTCGATTGTCTCGATATATTTTGCGCCCGAATCGGACCTCCGAGTTAAAAGTTATGACCATTTGAATTGCCCAAGAGCTTCCATTGTATAATTTCGAGCGTCTCGATATATTATGCGCATTAATCGGACCTCTGAGTGAAAAGTTATGACCATTTGAATTTCTCGAGAGATTCCGTTGATTGATTTCGAGCGTCTCGATATATTATGCGCCTGAATCGGACCTCCGAGTGAAAAGTTATGACCATTTGAATTTCTCGAGAGCTTCCATTGTTAAATTTCGAGCGTCTCGATATATTATGCGCCTGAATCGGACCTACGAGTGAAAAGTTATGACGATTTGAATTTTTCGAGAGCTTCCGTTGTTCAATTTCGAGCGTCTCGATATGTTATGCGCATGAATCGGACCTCTGAGTGAAAAGTTATGACCATTTGAATTTCTCGAGAGATCCCGTTGATTGATTTCGAGCGTCTCGATAGATTCTGCGCCTGAATCGGACCTCCGGGTGAAAAGTTATGACCATTTGAATTGCTCAAGAGCTTCCATTGTTAAATTTCGAGTGTCTCGATATATTATGCGCCTGAATCGGACCTCCGAGTGAAAAGTTCTGACCATTTGAATTGCTCAAGAGCTTCCATTGTTCAATTTCGAGCATCTCGATATATTATGCGCCTGAATCAGACCTACGAGTGAAAAGTTATGACCATTCGAATTTCTCGAGAGCGTCCATTGTTCAATTTCGATCGTCTCGATATATTTTTCGCCCGACTCGGACCGCCGAGTTAAAAGTTATGACCATTTGAATTGCCCAAGAGCCTCCATTGTTAAATTTCGAGCGTCTCGATATATTATGCGACTAAATCGGACTTCCGAGTTAAAGGTTATGAAGATTTGAATTTCTCGAGAGCTTCCGTTGTTCATTTTCGAGCATCTCGATATATTATGCGCTTGAATCGGATCTCTGAGTGAAAAGCTATGACCATTTGAGTTTCTCGAGAGCTTCCGTTGTTTAATTTCGAGCGTCTCGATATATTATGCACATGAATCGGACCTGTGAGTGAAAAGTTATGACCATTTGAATTTCTCGAGAGATTCCGTTGCTCAATTTCGAGCGTCTCGATATATTGTGCGCCTGAATCGGACCTCCGAGTTAAAATTTATGTCTATTTGAATTTCTCGAGAGCTTCCGTTGTTCAATTTCGAGCGTCTCGATATATTATGCGCCAGAATCGGATCTCCGAGTGAAAAGTTATCACCATTTTAATTTCTCGAGAGCTTCCGTTGTTCAATTTCGAGCGTCTCTATATGTGATGCGCCTGATCGGACCTCCGAGTGTAAAGAAAGGACCATTTGCATTTCTCAAGAGCTTCCGTTGTTCAAATTCGAGCGTCTCGATATTTTATGTGCCTGAATCGGACCTCCGAGTCAAAAGTTATTGCCATTTGAATATCTCTATAGCTTCCATTGTTCAATTTCGAGCGTCTCTATATGTGATGCGCTCGAATCGGACCTCCGAGAGAAAAGTAATGACCATTTGAATTTCTCGAGAGCTTCCGTTGTTCAATTTCGAGAGTCTCGATATATTATGTGCCTGAATCGTACATCCGAGTTAAAAGTTATGACCATTTGAATATCTCGAGAGCTTCCGTTGTTCAATTGCCAGCGTCTCTATATATTATACGCCTGAATCGGACCTCCGAGTGAAAAGTAATGACCATTTGAATTGCTCAATAGCTTCCATTGTTCAAATTCGAGCGTCTCGATATATTATACACCTGAATCGGACCTCTGAGTGAAAAGTTATGACCATTTTAATTTCTCGAGAGCTTCCGTTGTTCAATTTCGAGCGTCTCGATATTTTATGTGCATGAATCGGACCTCCGAGTTAAAAGTTATAACCATTTGAATATCTCGCGAGCTACCGTTGTTCAATTGCCAGCGTCTCTATATATTATACGCCTGAATCGGACCTCCGAGTGAAAAGTAATGACCATTTGAATTTCTCAAGAGCTTCCGTTGTTCAATTTCGAGCGTCTCTATATGTGATGCGCCTGATCGGACCTCCGAGTGTAAAGAAAGGACCATTTGAATTTCTCAAGAGCTTCCGTTGTTCAATTTCGAGCGTCTCGATATATTATACGCCTGAATCGGACGTCCGAGTGAAAAGTAATGACCATTTAAATTTCTCCTGAGCTTCCGTTGTTCAATTTCGAGCGTCTCGATATTTTATGTGCCTGAATCAGACCTCCGAGTTAAAAGTTATAACCGTTTGAATATCTCGAGTGCTTCCGTTGTTCAATTTCGAGCGTCTCGATATATTATACGCCTGAATCGGACCTCCGAGTGAAAAGTAATGACCATTTGAATTTCTCCAGAGCTTCCATTGTTCAATTTCGGGCGTCTCGATATATTATGTGCCTGAATCGGACCTCCGAGTGAACAATTACGACCATTTCGATTGCTCAATAGCTTCCAATTATCAATTTCGAGCGTCTCGATATATTATACGCCTGAATCGGACCTCCGAGTGAAAAGTAATGACCATTTGAATTTCTCAAGAGCTTCCGTTGTTCAATTTCGAGCGTCTCTATATGTGATGCGCCTGATCGGACATCCGAGTGTAAAGAAATGACCATTTGAATTTCTCAAGAGCTTCCGTTGTTCAATTTCGGGCGTCTCGATATATTACGTGCCTGAATCGGACCTCTGAGTGAACAGTTATGACCATTTGAATTGCTCAATAGCTTCCACTGTTCAATTTTGAGCGTCTCGATATATTATACGCCTGAATCTGACGTCCGAGTGAAAAGTAATGACCATTTAAATTTCTCCAAAGCTTCCGTTGTTCAATTTCGAGCGTCTCGATATTTTATGTGCCTGAATCAGACCTCCGCGTGAAAAGTAATGACCATTTGAATTTCTCAAGAGCTTCCGTTGTTCAATTTCGAGCGTCTCGATATATTATACGCCTGAATCGGACCTCCGAGTGAAAAGTAATGACCATTTGAATTTCTCCAGAGCTTCCGTTGTTCAATTCCGAGCGTCTGGATATTTTATGTGCCTGAATCGTACATCCGAGTTAAAAGTTATAACAATTTGAATATCTCGCGAGCTTCCGTTGTTCAATTGCCAGCGTCGCGATATATTATACGCCTGTATCGGACCTCCGAGTGAAAAGTAATGACCATTTGAATTTCTCCAGAGCTTTCGTTGTTCAATTTCGAGCGTCTCGATATTTTATGTGCCTGAATCGTACATCCGAGTTAAAAGTTATAACCATTTGAATATCTCGCGAGCTTCCGTTGTTCAATTGCCAGCGTCTCTATATATTATACGCCTGAATCGGACCTCCGAGTGAAAAGTAATGACCATTTGAATTTCTCAAGAGCTTCCGTTGTTCAATTTCGAGCGTCTCTATATGTGATGCGCCTGATCGGACCTCCGAGTGTAAAGAAAGGACCATTTGAATTTCTCAAGAGCTTCCGTTGTTCAATTTCGAGCGTCTCGATATATTATACGCCTGAATCGGACGTCCGAGTGAAAAGTAATGACCATTTAAATTTCTCCAGAGCTTCCGTTGTTCAATTTCGAGCGTCTCTATATGTGATGCGCCTGATCGGACCTCCGAGTGTAAAGAAAGGACCATTTGAATTTCTCAAGAGCTTCCGTTGTTCAATTTCGAGCGTCTCGATATATTATACGCCTGAATCGGACGTCCGAGTGAAAAGTAATGACCATTTAAATTTCTCCAGAGCTTCCGTTGTTCAATTTCGAGCGTCTCTATATGTGATGCGCCTGATCGGACCTCCGAGTGTAAAGAAAGGACCATTTGAATTTCTCAAGAGCTTCCGTTGTTCAATTTCGAGCGTCTCGATATATTATACGCCTGAATCGGACGTCCGAGTGAAAAGTAATGACCATTTAAATTTCTCCAGAGCTTCCGTTGTTCAATTTCGAGCGTCTCTATATGTGATGCGCCTGATCGGACTTCCGAGTGTAAAGAAAGGACCATTTGAATTTCTCGAGAGCTTCCGTTGTTCAATTTCAAGCGTCTCGATATATTATACGCCTGAATCGGACGTCCGAGTGAAAAGTAATGACCATTTAAATTTCTCCAGAGCTTCCGTTGTTCAATTTCGAGCGTCTCGATATTTTATGTGCCTGAATCAGACCTCCGAGTTAAAAGTTATAACCGTTTGAATATCTCGAGTGCTTCCGTTGTTCAATTTCGAGCGTCTCGATATATTATACGCCTGAATCGGACCTCCGAGTGAAAAGTAATGACCATTTGAATTTCTCTAGAGCTTCCGTTGTTCAATTTCGAGAGTCTCGATATATTATGTGCCTGAATCGGACCTCCGAGTTAAAAGTTATGACTATTTGAATATCTCGAGAGCTTCCGTTGTTCAATTGCGAGCGTCTCTATATATTATACGCCTGAATCGGACCTCCGAGTGAAAAGTAATGACCATTTGAATTTCTCAAGAGCTTCCGTTGTTCAATTTCGAGCGTCTGTATATGTGATGCGCCTGATCAGACCTCCGAGTGTAAAGAAATGACCATTTGAATTTCTCAAGAACTTTCGTTGTTCAATTTCAGGCGTCTCGATATATTATGTGCCTGAATCGGTCCTCTGAATGAAAAGTTATGACCATTTTAATTTCTCGAGAGCTTCCGTTGTTCAATTGCGAGCGTCTCTATATGTGATGCGCTCGAATCGGACCTCCGAGTGAAAAGTAATGACCATTTGAATTTTTCGAGAGCTTCCGTTGTTCAGTTTCGAGCGTCTCGATATATTATGCGCATGAATCGGACCTCTGAGTGAAAAGTTATGACCATTTGAATTTCTCGAGAGGTTCCGTTGATTGATTTCGAGCGTCTCGATAGATTATGCGCCTGAATCGGACCTCCGAGTGAAAAGTTATGACCATTTGAATTGATCAAGAGCTTCCCTTGTTCAATTTCGAGCATCTCGATATATTATGCGCCTGAATCGGACCTACGAGTGAAAAGTTATGACCATTTGAATTTCTCGAGAGCTTCCTTTTTCAATTTCGAGCGTCTCGATATATTATGCGCCTGAATCGGACCTCCGAGTTAAAAGTTATGACCATTTGAATTTTTCGAGAGATTCCGTTGCTCAATTTCGAGCGTCTCGATATATTATGCGCCTGAATCGGATCTCCGAGTGAAAAGCTATGACCATTTGAATTTCTCGAGAGCTTCCGTTGTTTAATTTCGAGCGTCTTGATATATTATGCACATGAATCGGACCTCTGAGTGAAAAGTTATGACCATTTGAATTTCTTGAGAGCATCCATTGTTCAATTTCGAGCGTCTTGATATATTATGCGCCTGAATCGGATCTCCGAGTGAAAAGTTATCACCATTTGAATTTCTCGAGAGCTTCCGTTGTTCAATTTCGAGCGTCTCGATATGTTATGCATATGAATCGGACCTCTGAGTGAAAAGTTATGACCATTTGAATTTCTCGAGAGCATCCATTGTTCAATTTCGATTGTTTCGATATATTTTGCGCCCGAATCGGACCTCCGAGTTAAAAGTTATGACCATTTGAATTGCCCAAGAGCTTCCATTGTTTAATTTCGAGCGTCTCGATATATTATGCGCATTAATCGGACCTCTGAGTGAAAAGTTATGACCATTTGAATTTCTCGAGAGATTCTGTTGCTCAATTTCGAGCGTCTCGATATATTATGCGCCTGAATCGGATCTCCGAGTGAAAAGTTATCACCATTTGAATTTCTCGAGAGCTTCCGTTGTTCAATTTCGAGCGTCTCGATATGTTATGCACATGAATCGGACCTCTGAGAGAAAAGTTATGACCATTTGAATTTCTCGAGAGATTCCGTTGATCAATTTCGATTGTCTCGATATATTTTGCGCCCGAATCGGACCTCCGAGTTAAAAGTTATGACCATTTGAATTGCCCAAGAGCTTCCATTGTATAATTTCGAGCGTCTCGATATATTATGCGCATTAATCGGACCTCTGAGTGAAAAGTTATGACCATTTGAATTTCTCGAGAGATTCCGTTGATTGATTTCGAGCGTCTCGATATATTATGCGCCTGAATCGGACCTCCGAGTGAAAAGTTATGACCATTTGAATTTCTCGAGAGCTTCCATTGTTAAATTTCGAGCGTCTCGATATATTATGCGCCTGAATCGGACCTACGAGTGAAAAGTTATGACGATTTGAATTTTTCGAGAGCTTCCGTTGTTCAATTTCGAGCGTCTCGATATGTTATGCGCATGAATCGGACCTCTGAGTGAAAAGTTATGACCATTTGAATTTCTCGAGAGATCCCGTTGATTGATTTCGAGCGTCTCGATAGATTCTGCGCCTGAATCGGACCTCCGGGTGAAAAGTTATGACCATTTGAATTGCTCAAGAGCTTCCATTGTTAAATTTCGAGTGTCTCGATATATTATGCGCCTGAATCGGACCTCCGAGTGAAAAGTTCTGACCATTTGAATTGCTCAAGAGCTTCCATTGTTCAATTTCGAGCATCTCGATATATTATGCGCCTGAATCAGACCTACGAGTGAAAAGTTATGACCATTCGAATTTCTCGAGAGCGTCCATTGTTCAATTTCGATCGTCTCGATATATTTTTCGCCCCGACTCGGACCGCCGAGTTAAAAGTTATGACCATTTGAATTGCCCAAGAGCCTCCATTGTTAAATTTCGAGCGTCTCGATATATTATGCCGACTAAATCGGACTTCCGAGTTAAAGGTTATGAAGATTTGAATTTCTCGAGAGCTTCCGTTGTTCATTTTCGAGCATCTCGATATATTATGCGCTTGAATCGGATCTCTGAGTGAAAAGCTATGACCATTTGAGTTTCTCGAGAGCTTCCGTGTTTAATTTCGAGCGTCTCGATATATTATGCACATGAATCGGACCTGTGAGTGAAAAGTTATGACCATTTGAATTTCTCGAGAGATTCCGTTGCTCAATTTTCGAGCGTCTCGATATATTGTGCGCCTGAATCGACCTCCGAGTTAAAATTTATGTCTATTTGAATTTCTCGAGAGCTTCCGTTGTTCAATTTCGAGCGTCTCGATATATTATGCGCCAGAATCGGATCTCCGAGTGAAAAGTTATCACCATTTAATTTCTCGAGAGCTTCCGTTGTTCAATTTCGAGCGTCTCTATATGTGATGCGCCTGATCGGACCTCCGAGGTAAAGAAAGGACCATTGCATTTCTCAAGAGCTTCCGTTGTTCAAATTCGAGCGTCTCGATATTTTATGTGCCCTGAATCGGACCTCCGAGTCAAAAGTTATTGCCATTTGAATATCTCTATAGCTTCCATTGTTCAATTTCGAGCGTCTCTATATGTGATGCGCTCGAATCGGACCTCCGAAGGAAAAGTAATGACCATTTGAATTTCTCGAGAGCTTCCGTTGT
>NW_021143951.1:0-45059 GCF_004193775.1 Glycine soja
AATATCGAAGTCTGAGCAAATTCAAACGACAATAACTTTTACCGGATGTCTGATTGAGTCCCGTAATATATAGACGCTCGAAATTGAATGTTGATTCTGAGCAAATTCAAACGACAATAACTTTTTACTCGGATGTCCGATTGAGTCACGTAATATATCAAGATGCTAGAAATTGAATACCAAAGCTCTGAGCAAATTCAAACGACAATAACTTTTTACTCGGATGTCTGATTGAGTCCAAATAATATCGAGACGCTCGAAATTGAATTTGAATCTCTGAGGAAATTAAACGACAATAACTTTTTACTCGGATGTCGGATTGAGTAAGTAATATATCGAGATGCTCGAAATTGAATACTGAAGATCTGAGCAAATTCAAACGACAATAACTTTTTACACGGATGTCTGTTTGAGTCCGTAATATATAGAGACGCTCGAAATTGAATGTTGAATCTCTGAACAAATTCAAACGACAATAACTTTTACCGGATGTCTGATTGAGTCCGTAATATTCGGGATGCTCGAAATTGAATGTTGAGGCTCACAGATTATTCAAACGACAATAAATTTTTACTCGGATGTCTGATTGATTCGTAATATATCGAGACGCTCGGAAATTGAATACCGAAGCTCTGACAAATTCAAACGACAATAACTTTTTACTCGGATGTCTGATTGAGTCCCGTAATATATCGAGACGCTCGAAATTGATGAATGAAGTTCTGAGCAAATTCAAACGACATAACTTTTTACTCGGATGTCTGATTGAGTCTCGTAATATATCGAGACGCTCGAAATTGAATACCGAAGCTCCGATCAAATTCAAACGACAATAACTTTTTACTCGGATGTCTGATTGAGCCCCGTAATATATAAGACGCTCGAAATTGAATGATGAAGTTCTGAGCAAAGTCAAACGACAATAACTTTTTACTCGGATGTCGGATTGAGTCACGTAATTATCGAGATGCTAGAAATTGAATATCGAAGATCTGAGCAAATTCAAACGACAATAACTATTTACACGGATGTCTGATTGAGTCCCGTAATATATAGAGACGCTTGAAATTGAATGTTGAATCTCTGAGCAAATTCAAACGACAATAACTTTTTACTCGGATGTGTGATTGAGTCCCATAATATATCGAGACGCTCGAAATGGAATACCGAAGCTCTGATCAAATTCAAACGACAATTAATTTTTACTCGGATATCTGATTGAGTCCCGTAATATATCAAGACGCTAGAAATTGAATGTTGTAGCTTTGAGCAAATTCAAACGATAATAACTTTTTACTCGGATGTCCGATTGAGTCATGTAATATATCATGATGCTAGAAATTGAATACCAAAGCTCTGAGCAAATTCAAACGACAATAACTTTTTACTCGGATGTCTGATTGAGTCCTATAATATATCGAGACACTCGAAATTGAATGTTGAATCTCTGAGGAAATTAAAACGACAATAACCTTTTACTCGGATTTCGGATTGAGTCATGTAATATATCGAGATGCTCGAAATTGAATACCGAAGATCTGAGCAAATTCAAACGATAATAACGTTTTACTCGGATGTCTGATTAAGTCCCGTAATATATCGAGACGCTCGAAATTGAATACCGAAGCTCTGAGCAAATTCAAACGACAATAACCTTTTACTCGGATGTCTGATCGAGTCCCGTAATATATTGACACGCTCAAAATTGAATGTTGAAGCTCAGAGCAAATTCAAACGGCAATAACTTTTTACTCGGATGTTTGATTAAGTCCCGTAATATATAAAGACGCTCGAAATTGAATGATATTGTTCTGAGCATAGTCAAACGACAATAACTTTTTACTCGGATGTGTGATTGAGTCCGTAATATATCGAGACGCTCGAAATTGAATACCGAAGCTCTGATCAAATTCAAACGACAATTACTTTTTACTCGGATATCTGATTGAGTCCCGTAATATATCAAGATGCTAGAAATTGAATGTTGAAGCTTTGAGCAAATTCAAAACGATAATAACTTTTTACTCGGATGTCCGATTGAGTCACGTAATATATCAAGATGCTAGAAATTGAATACCAAAGCTCTGAGCAAATTCAAACGACAATAACTTTTTACTCGGATGTCTGATTGAGTCCCGTAATATATCGAGACGCTCGAAATTGAATGTTGAATCTCTGAGGAAATTAAAATGACAATAACTTTTTACTCGGATTTCGGATTGAGTAATGTAATATATCGAGATGCTCGAAATTGAATACTGAAGATCTGAGCAAATTCAAACGACAATAACTTTTTACACGGATGTCTGTTTGAGTCCCGTAATATATAGAGACGCTCGAAATTGAATGTTTAATCTCTGAACAAATTCAAACGACAATAACTTTTTACACGGATGTCTGATTGAGTCCCGTAATATATCGGGATGCTCGAAATTGAATGTTGAGGCTCACAGATTATTCAAACGACAATAAATTTTTACTCGGATGGCTGATTGATTCCCGTAATATATAGAGACGCTCGACATTGAATTTTGAATCTCTGAACAAATTCAAACGACAATAACTTTTTACTCAGATGTCTAATTGAGTCCCGTAATATATCGAGACGCTCGAAATTGAATGTTGAATCTCTGAGGAAATTAAAACGACAATAACTTTTTACTCGGATGTCTGATTGAGTCCCGTAATATATCGAGACGCTCGGAATTGAATACCGAAGCTCTGATCGAATTCAAACGACAATAACTTTTTAGTCGGATGTCTGATTGAGTCCCGTAATATATCGAGAAGCTCGGAATTCAATGTTGAAGCTCTGAGCAAATTCAAACGACAATAGCTTTTTACTCGGATGTGTGATTGAGTTCCGTAATATATCGAGACGCTCGAATATGAATACCGAATCTCTGATCAAATTCAAACGATAATAACTTTTTCTTCGGATGTCTCATTGAGTCCCGTAATATATAAAGACGCTCGAAATTGAATGATAAAGTTCTGAGCAAAGTCAAACGACAATAACTTTTTACTCGGATGTCGGATTCAGTCATGTAATCTATCCAGATGCTCGAAATTGAATATCGAAGATCTGAGCAAATTCAAACGACAATAACTATTTACACGGATATCTGATTGAGTCCCGTAATATATAGAGACGCTCGAAATTGAATGTTGAATCTCTGAACAAATTCAAACGACAATAACTTTTTACTCGGATGTGTGATTGAGTCCCGTAATATATCGAGACGCTCGAAATTGAATACCGAAGCTCTGATCAAATTCAAACGACAATTACTTTTTACTCGGATATCTGATTGAGTCCTGCAATATATCAAGACGCTAGAAATTGAATGTTGAAGCTTTGAGCAAATTCAAACGACAATAACTTTTTACTCGGATGTCTGATTGAGTCCCATAATATATCGAGACACTCGAAATTGAATGTTGAATCTCTGAGGAAATTAAAACGACAATAACTTTTTACTCGGATTTCGGATTGAGTCATGTAATATATCGAGATGCTCGAAATTGAATACCGAATATCTGAGCAAATTCAAACGACAATAACTTTTTACACGGATGTCTGTTTGAGTCCCGTAATATATAGAGACGCTCGAAATTGAATGTTGAATCTCTCAACAAATTCAAACGACAATAACTTTTTACTCGGATGTCTGATTGAGTCCCGTAATATATCGAGACGCTCGAAATTGAAATCCGAAGCTCTGATCAAATTCAAACGACAATTACTTTTTACTCGGATGTCTGATTGAGTCCCGTAATATATTAAGACGCTCGAAATTGAATGTTGAAGCTCAGAGCAAATTCAAACGACAATAACTTTTTACTCAGATGTCGGATTCTGTCATGTAATCTATCGAGATGCTCGAAATTGAATATCGAAGATCTGAGCAAATTCAAACGACAATAACTATTTACATGGATGTCTGATTGAGTCCCGTAATATATAGAGACGCTCGAAATTGAATGTTGAATCTCTGAACAAATTCAAACGACAATAACTTTTTACTCGGATGTGTGATTGAGTCCCGTAATATATCGAGACGCTAGAAATTGAGTACCGAAGCTCTGATCAAATTCAAACGACAATTACTTTTTACTCGGATATCTGATTGAGTCCTGCAATATATCAAGACGCTAGAAATTGAATGTTGAAGCTTTGAGCAAATTCAAACGACAATAACTTTTTACTCGGATGTCTGATTGAGTCCCATAATATATCGAGACACTCGAAATTGAATGTTGAATCTCTGAGGAAATTAAAACGACAATAACTTTTTACTCGGATTTCGAATTGAGTCATGTAATATATCGAGATGCTCGAAATTGAATACCGAATATCTGAGCAAATTCAAACGACAATAACTTTTTACACGGATGTCTGTTTGAGTCCCGTAATATATAGAGACGCTCGAAATTGAATGTTGAATCTCTCAACAAATTCAAACGACAATAACTTTTTACTCGGATGTCTGATTGAGTCCCGTAATATATCGAGACGCTCGAAATTGAAATCCGAAGCTCTGATCAAATTCAAACGACAATTACTTTTTACTCGGATGTCTGATTGAGTCCCGTAATATATTAAGACGCTCGAAATTGAATGTTGAAGCTCAGAGCAAATTCAAACGACAATAACTTTTTACTCGGATGTCTGATTGAGTCCCGTAATATATCGAGACGCTCGAAATTGAATGCCGAAGCTCTGATCAAATTCAAACGACAATTACTTTTTACTCGGATGTCTGATTGAGTCCCGTAATATATCGAGACGCTCGAAATTGAATACCGAAGCTCTGATCAAATTCAAACGACAATAACTTTTTACTCGGATGTCTGATTGAGTCCCATAATATATCGAGAAGCTCGGAATTCAATGTTGAAGCTCTGAGCAAATTCAAACGACAATAGCTTTTTACTCGGATGTCTGATTGAGTCCCGTAATATATCGAGACGCTCGAATATGAATACCGAAGCTCTGATCAAATTCCAACGATAATAACTTTTTACTCGGATGTCTGATTGAGTCCCGTAATATATAAAGACGCACGCTCGAAATTGAATAATAAAGTTCTGAGCAAAGTCAAACGACAATAACTTTTTACTCGGATGTCGGATTGAGTCATGTAATCTATCGAGATGCTCGAAATTGAATATCGAAGATCTGAGCAAATTCAAACGACAATAACTATTTACACGGATGTCTGATTGAGTCCCGTAATATATAGAGACGCTCGAAATTGAATGTTGAATCTCTGAACAAATTCAAACGACAATAACTTTTTACTCGGATGTGTGATTGAGTCCCGTAATATATCGAGACGCTAGAAATTGAATACCGAAGCTCTGATCAAATTCAAACGACAATTACTTTTTACTCGGATATCTGATTGAGTCCTGTAATATATCAAGACGCTAGAAATTGAATGTTGAAGCTTTGAGCAAATTCAAACGACAATAACTTTTTACTCGGATGTCTGATTGAGTCCCACAATATATCGAGACACTCGAAATTGAAGGTTGAATCTCTGAGGAAATTAAAACGACAATAACTTTTTACTCGGATTTCGGATTGAGTCATGTAATATATCGAGATGCTCGAAATTGAATATCGAAGATCTGAGCAAATTCAAACGACAATAACTTTTTACACGGATGTCTGTTTGAGTCCCGTAATATATAGAGACGCTCGAAATTGAATGTTGAATCTCTCAACAAATTCAAACGACAATAACTTTTTACTCAGATGTCTGATTGAGTCCCGTAATATATCGAGACGCTCGAAATTGAATACCGAAGCTCTGATCAAATTCAAACGACAATTACTTTTTACTCGGATGTCTGATTGAGTCCCGTAATATATTAAGACGCTCGAAATTGAATGTTGAAGCTCAGAGCAAATTCAAACGACAATAACTTTTTACTCGGATGTCTGATTGAGTCCCGTAATATATCAAGACACTCGAAATTGAATGCCGAAGCTCTGATCAAATTCTAACGACAATTACTTTTTACTCGGATGTCTGATTGAGTCCCGTAATATATTAAGACGCTCGAAATTGAAGGATAAAGTTCTGAGCATAGTCAAACGACAATAAGTTTTTACTCGGATGTCGGATTGAGTCATGTAATCTATCGAGATGCTCGAAATTGAAAATCGAAGATCTGAGCAAATTCAAACTACAATAACTATTTACACGGATGTCTGATTGAGTCGCATAATATATAGAGACGCTCGAAATTGAATGTTGAATCTCTGAACAAATTCAAACGACAATAACTTTTTACTCCGATGTGTGATTGAGTCCCGTAATATATCGAGACGCTAGAAATTGAGTACCGAAGCTCTGATCAAATTCAAACGACAATTACTTTTTACTCGGATATCTGATTGAGTCCTGCAATATATCAAGACGCTAGAAATTGAATGTTGAAGCTTTGAGCAAATTCAAACGACAATAACTTTTTACTCGGATGTCTGATTGAGTCCCATAATATATCGAGACACTCGAAATTGAATGTTGAATCTCTGAGGAAATTAAAACGACAATAACTTTTTACTCGGATTTCGAATTGAGTCATGTAATATATCGAGATGCTCGAAATTGAATACCGAATATCTGAGCAAATTCAAACGACAATAACTTTTTACACGGATGTCTGTTTGAGTCCCGTAATATATAGAGACGCTCGAAATTGAATGTTGAATCTCTCAACAAATTCAAACGACAATAACTTTTTACTCGGATGTCTGATTGAGTCCCGTAATATATCGAGACGCTCGAAATTGAAATCCGAAGCTCTGATCAAATTCAAACGACAATTACTTTTTACTCGGATGTCTGATTGAGTCCCGTAATATATTAAGACGCTCGAAATTGAATGTTGAAGCTCAGAGCAAATTCAAACGACAATAACTTTTTACTCGGATGTCTGATTGAGTCTCGTAATATATCGAGACGCTCGAAATTGAATGCCGAAGCTCTGATCAAATTCAAACGACAATTACTTTTTACTCGGATGTCTGATTGAGTCCCGTAATATATCGAGACGCTCGAAATTGAATACCGAAGCTCTGATCAAATTCAAATGACAATAACTTTTTACTCGGATGTCTGATTGAGTCTCGTAATATATCGAGAAGCTCGGATTTCAATGTTGAAGCTCTGAGCAAACTCAAACGACAATAGCTTTTTACTCGGATGTCTGATTGAGTCCCGTAATATATCGAGACGCTCGAATATGAATACCGAAGCTCTGATCAAATTCCAACGATAATAACTTTTTACTCGGATGTCTGATTGAGTCCCGTAATATATAAAGACGCACGCTCGAAATTGAATAATAAAGTTCTGAGCAAAGTCAAACGACAATAACTTTTTACACGGATGTCTGTTTGAGTCCCGTAATATATAAAGACGCTCGAAATTGAATGTTGAAGCTCAGAGCAAATTCAAACGACAATAAATTTTTACTCAGATGTCTGATTGAGTCCCGTAATATATCGAGACGCTCGAAATTGAATGCCGAAGCTCTGATCAAATTCAAACGACAATTACTTTTTACTCGGATGTCTGATTGAGTCCCGTAATATATTAAGACGCTCGAAATTGAATGTTGAAGCTCAGAGCAAATTCAAACGACAATAACTTTTTACTCGGATGTCTGATTGAGTCCCGTAATATATAAAGACGCTCGAAATTGAATGATAAAGTTCTGAGCAAAGTCAAACGACAATAACTTTTTACTCGGATGTCGGATTGAGTCATGTAATATATCGAGATGCTCGAAATTGAATACCGAAGATCTGTGCAAATTCAAACGACAATAACTTTTTACACGGATGTCTGATTGAGTCCAGTAATTTATAGAGACGCTCGAAATTGAATGTTGAATCTCTGAACAAATTCAAACGACAATAACTTTTTACTCGGATGTCTGATTGAGTCCCGGTATATATCGAGACGCTCGAAATTGAATACCGAAGCTCTAATCAAATTCAAATGACAATTACTTTTTACTCGGATGTTTGATTGAGTCCCGTAATATATCGAGACGCTCGGAATTGAATGTTGAAGCTCTGAGCAAATTGAAACGACAATAACTTTTTACTCAAATGTTTGATTGAGTCCCGTAATATATCGAGACGCTCGAAATTGAATGTTGAAGATCAGGGCAAATTCAAACGACAATAACTTTTTACTAGGTTGTCTGATTGAGTCACGTAATATATCAAGATGCTAGAAATTGAATACCAAAGCTCTGGGCAAATTCAAACGACAATAACTTTTTACTCGGATGTCTGATTGAGTCCCGTAATATATAGAGACGCTCGAAATTGAATTTTGAAACTCTGAGCAAATTCAAACGACAATAAATTTTTAATGGGATGTCTGATTGAGTCCCATAATGTATCAAGACGCTCGAAATTGAATGTTGAATCTCTGAGCAAATGCAAACGACAATAACTTTTTACTCGGATGTCTGATTGAGTCCCGTAATATATCGAGACGCTCGGAATTGAGTATTGAAGCTCTGAGCAAATTCAAACGACCTTAACTTTTTACTCGGATGTCTGATTGAGTGCCGTAATATATTGCGACGCTCAAAATTGAATGTTGAAGCTCAGAGCAAATTCAAACGAGAATAACGTTTTACTCGGATGTCTGATTGAGTCCCGAAATATATCAAGACGCTCGAAATTGAATGATAAAGTTCTGAGCAAAGTCAAACGACAATAACTTTTTACTCGGATGTCGGATTGAGTCATGTAATCTATCGAGATGCTCGAAATTGAATATCGAAGATCTGAGCAAATTCAAACGACAATAACTATTTACACGGTTGTCTGATTGAGTCCTGTAATATATGGAGACGCTCGAAATTGAATGTTGAATCTCTGAGCAAATTCAAACGACAATAACTTTTTACTCGGATGTGTGATTGAGTCCCATAATATATCGAGACGCTCCAAATTGAATACCGAAGCTCTGATCAAATTCAAACGACAATTACGTTTTACTCAGATATCTGATTGAGTCCTGTACTATATCAAGACGCTAGAAATTGAATGTTGAAGCTTTGAGCAAATTCAAACGACAATAACTTTTTACTCGGATGTCTGATTGAGTCCCATAATATATCGAGACACTCGAAATTGAATGTTGAATCTCTGAGGAAATTAAAACGACAATAACTTTTTACTCGGATTTCGAATTGAGTCATGTAATATATCGAGATGCTCGAAATTGAATACCGAATATCTGAGCAAATTCAAACGACAATAACTTTTTACACGGATGTCTGTTTGAGTCCCGTAATATATAGAGACGCTCGAAATTGAATGTTGAATCTCTCAACAAATTCAAACGACAATAACTTTTTACTCGGATGTCTGATTGAGTCCCGTAATATATCGAGACGCTCGAAATTGAAATCCGAAGCTCTGATCAAATTCAAACGACAATTACTTTTTACTCGGATGTCTGATTGAGTCCCGTAATATATTAAGACGCTCGAAATTGAATGTTGAAGCTCAGAGCAAATTCAAACGACAATAACTTTTTACTCGGATGTCTGATTGAGTCTCGTAATATATCGAGACGCTCGAAATTGAATGCCGAAGCTCTGATCAAATTCAAACGACAATTACTTTTTACTCGGATGTCTGATTGAGTCCCGTAATATATCGAGACGCTCGAAATTGAATACCGAAGCTCTGATCAAATTCAAATGACAATAACTTTTTACTCGGATGTCTGATTGAGTCTCGTAATATATCGAGAAGCTCGGAATTCAATGTTGAAGCTCTGAGCAAACTCAAACGACAATAGCTTTTTACTCGGATGTCTGATTGAGTCCCGTAATATATCGAGACGCTCGAATATGAATACCGAAGCTCTGATCAAATTCCAACGATAATAACTTTTTACTCGGATGTCTGATTGAGTCCCGTAATATATAAAGACGCACGCTCGAAATTGAATAATAAAGTTCTGAGCAAAGTCAAACGACAATAACTTTTTACACGGATGTCTGTTTGAGTCCCGTAATATATAAAGACGCTCGAAATTGAATGTTGAAGCTCAGAGCAAATTCAAACGACAATAAATTTTTACTCAGATGTCTGATTGAGTCCCGTAATATATCGAGACGCTCGAAATTGAATGCCGAAGCTCTGATCAAATTCAAACGACAATTACTTTTTACTCGGATGTCTGATTGAGTCCCGTAATATATTAAGACGCTCGAAATTGAATGTTGAAGCTCAGAGCAAATTCAAACGACAATAACTTTTTACTCGGATGTCTGATTGAGTCCCGTAATATATAAAGACGCTCGAAATTGAATGATAAAGTTCTGAGCAAAGTCAAACGACAATAACTTTTTACTCGGATGTCGGATTGAGTCATGTAATATATCGAGATGCTCGAAATTGAATACCGAAGATCTGTGCAAATTCAAACGACAGTAACTTTTTACACGGATGTCTGATTGAGTCCAGTAATTTATAGAGACGCTCGAAATTGAATGTTGAATCTCTGAACAAATTCAAACGACAATAACTTTTTACTCGGATGTCTGATTGAGTCCCGGTATATATCGAGACGCTCGAAATAGAATACCGAAGCTCTAATCAAATTCAAATGACAATTACTTTTTACTCGGATGTTTGATTGAGTCCCGTAATATATCGAGACGCTCGGAATTGAATGTTGAATCTCTGAGCAAATTGAAACGACAATAACTTTTTACTCAAATGTTTGATTGAGTCCCGTAATATATCGAGACGCTCGAAATTGAATGTTGAAGATCAGGGCAAATTCAAACGACAATAACTTTTTACTAGGTTGTCTGATTGAGTCACGTAATATATCAAGATGCTAGAAATTGAATACCAAAGCTCTGGGCAAATTCAAACGACAATAACTTTTTACTCGGATGTCTGATTGAGTCCCGTAATATATAGAGACGCTCGAAATTGAATTTTGAAACTCTGAGCAAATTCAAACGACAATAAATTTTTAATGGGATGTCTGATTGAGTCCCATAATGTATCAAGACGCTCGAAATTGAATGTTGAATCTCTGAGCAAATGCAAACGACAATAAATTTTTACTCGGATGTCTGATTGAGACCCGTAATATATCGAGACGCTCGGAATTGAGTATTGAAGCTCTGAGCAAATTCAAACGACCTTAACTTTTTACTCGGATGTCTGATTGAGTGCCGTAATATATTGCGACGCTCAAAATTGAATGTTGAAGCTCAGAGCAAATTCAAACGAGAATAACGTTTTACTCGGATGTCTGATTGAGTCCCGAAATATATCAAGACGCTCGAAATTGAATGATAAAGTTCTGAGCAAAGTCAAACGACAATAACTTTTTACTCGGATGTCGGATTGAGTCATGTAATCTATCGAGATGCTCGAAATTGAATATCGAAGATCTGAGCAAATTCAAAGACAATAACTATTTACACGGTTGTCTGATTGAGTCCCGTAATATATAGAGACGCTCGAAATTGAATGTTGAATCTCTGAGCAAATTCAAACGACAATAACTTTTTACTCGGATGTGTGATTGAGTCCCATAATATATCGAGACGCTCCAAATTGAATACCGAAGCTCTGATCAAATTCAAACGACAATTACTTTTTACTCGGATATCTGATTGAGTCCTGTACTATATCAAGACGCTAGAAATTGAATGTTGAAGCTTTGAGAAAATTCAAACGACAATAACTTTTTACTCGGATGTCTGATTGAGTCCCATAATATATCGAGACACTCGAAATTGAATGTTGAATCTCCGAGGAAATTAAAATGACAATAACTTTTTACTCGGATTTCGGATTGAGTCATGTAATATACCGAGATGCTCGAAATTGAATACCGAAGATCTGAGCAAATTCAAACGACAATAACTTTTAACTCGGATGTCTGATTGAGTCCCGTAAGATATCGATACGCTCGAAATTGAATGTTGAAGCTCTGAGCAAATTCAAACGACAATAACTTTTTACTCGGATGTCTGATTGAGTCCCGTAATATATCGAGACGCTCGAAATTGAATACCGAAGCTCTGATCAAATTCAAACGACAATTACTTTTTACTCGGATGTCTGATTGAGTCCCGTAATATATTAAGACGCTCGAAATTGAATGTTGAAGCTCAGAGCAAATTCAAACGACAATAACTTTTTACTCGGATGTCTGATTGAGTCCCGTAATATATCGAGACGCTCGAAATTGAATGCCGAAGCTCTGATCAAATGCAAACGACAATTACTTTTTACTCGGATGTCTGATTGAGTCCCGTAATATATTAAGACGCTCGAAATTGAATGTTGAAGCTCAGAGCAAATTCAAACGACAATAACTTTTTACTCGGATGTCTGATTGAGTCCCGTAATATATAAAGACGCTCGAAATTGAATGATAAAGTTCTGAGCAAAGTCAAACGACAATAACTTTTTACTCGGATGTCGGATTGAGTCATGTAATATATCGAGATGCTCGAAATTGAATACCGAAGATCTGTGCAAATTCAAACGACAATAACTTTTTACACGGATGTCTGATTGAGTCCAGTAATTTATAGAGACGCTCGAAATTGAATGTTGAATCTCTGAACAAATTCAAACGACAATAACTTTTTACTCGGATGTCTGATTGAGTCCGGTATATATCGAGACGCTCGAAATTGAATACCGAAGCTCTAATCAAATTCAAATGACAATTACTTTTTACTCGGATGTTTGATTGAGTCCCGTAATATATCGAGACGCTCGGAATTGAATGTTGAAGCTCTGAGCAAATTGAAACGACAATAACTTTTTACTCAAATGTTTGATTGAGTCCCGTAATATATCGAGACGCTCGAAATTGAATGTTGAAGATCAGGGCAAATTCAAACGACAATAACTTTTTACTAGGTTGTCTGATTGAGTCACGTAATATATCAAGATGCTAGAAATTGAATACCAAAGCTCTGGGCAAATTCAAACGACAATAACTTTTTACTCGGATGTCTGATTGAGTCCCGTAATATATAGAGACGCTCGAAATTGAATTTTGAAACTCTGAGCAAATTCAAACGACAATAAATTTTTAATGGGATGTCTGATTGAGTCCCATAATGTATCAAGACGCTCGAAATTGAATGTTGAATCTCTGAGCAAATGCAAACGACAATAACTTTTTACTCGGATGTCTGATTGAGTCCCGTAATATATCGAGACGCTCAGAATTGAGTATTGAAGCTCTGAGCAAATTCAAACGACCTTAACTTTTTACTCGGATGTCTGATTGAGTGCCGTAATATATTGCGACGCTCAAAATTGAATGTTGAAGCTCAGAGCAAATTCAAACGAGAATAACGTTTTACTCGGATGTCTGATTGAGTCCCGAAATATATCAAGACGCTCGAAATTGAATGATAAAGTTCTGAGCAAAGTCAAACGACAATAACTTTTTACTCGGATGTCAGATTGAGTCATGTAATCTATCGAGATGCTCGAAATTGAATATCGAAGATCTGAGCAAATTCAAACGACAATAACTATTTACACGGTTGTCTGATTGAGTCCCGTAATATATAGAGACGCTCGAAATTGAATGTTGAATCTCTGAGCAAATTCAAACGACAATAACTTTTTACTCGGATGTGTGATTGAGTCCCATAATATATCGAGACGCTCCAAATTGAATACCGAAGCTCTGATCAAATTCAAACGACAATTACTTTTTACTCGGATATCTGATTGAGTCCTGTACTATATCAAGACGCTAGAAATTGAATGTTGAAGCTTTGAGAAAATTCAAACGACAATAACTTTTACTCGGATGTCTGATTGAGTCCCATAATATATCGAGACACTCGAAATTGAATGTTGAATCTCCGAGGAAATTAAAATGACAATAACTTTTTACTCGGATTTCGGATTGAGTCATGTAATATACCGAGATGCTCGAAATTGAATACCGAAGATCTGAGCAAATTCAAACGACAATAACTTTTAACTCGGATGTCTGATTGAGTCCCGTAAGATATCGATACGCTCGAAATTGAATGTTGAAGCTCTAAGCAAATTCAAACGACAATAACTTTTTACTCGGATGTCTGATTGAGTCCCGTAATATATCGAGACGCTCGAAATTGAATACCGAAGCTCTGATCAAATTCAAACGACAATTACTTTTTACTCGGATGTCTGATTGAGTCCCGTAATATATTAAGACGCTCGAAATTGAATGTTGAAGCTCAGAGCAAATTCAAACGACAATAACTTTTTACTCGGATGTCTGATTGAGTCCCGTAATATATCGAGACGCTCGAAATTGAATGCCGAAGCTCTGATAAAATGCAAACGACAATTACTTTTTACTCGGATGTCTGATTGAGTCCCGTAATATATTAAGACGCTCGAAATTGAATGTTGAAGCTCAGAGCAAATTCAAACGACAATAACTTTTTACTCGGATGTCTGATTGAGTCCCGTAATATATAAAGACGCTCGAAATTGAATGATAAAGTTCTGAGCAAAGTCAAACGACAATAACTTTTTACTCGGATGTCGGATTGAGTCATGTAATATATCGAGATGCTCGAAATTGAATACCGAAGATCTGTGCAAATTCAAACGACAATAACTTTTTACACGGATGTCTGATTGAGTCCAGTAATTTATAGAGACGCTCGAAATTGAATGTTGAATCTCTGAACAAATTCAAACGACAATAACTTTTTACTCGGATGTCTGATTGAGTCCCGGTATATATCGAGACGCTCGAAATTGAATACCGAAGCTCTAATCAAATTCAAATGACAATTACTTTTTACTCGGATGTTTGATTGAGTCCCGTAATATATCGAGACGCTCGGAATTGAATGTTGAAGCTCTGAGCAAATTGAAACGACAATAACTTTTTACTCAAATGTTTGATTGAGTCCCGTAATATATCGAGACGCTCGAAATTGAATGTTGAAGATCAGGGCAAATTCAAACGACAATAACTTTTTACTAGGTTGTCTGATTGAGTCACGTAATATATCAAGATGCTAGAAATTGAATACCAAAGCTCTCGGCAAATTCAAACGACAATAACTTTTTACTCGGATGTCTGATTGAGTCCCGTAATATATAGAGACGCTCGAAATTGAATTTTGAAACTCTGAGCAAATTCAAACGACAATAAATTTTTAATGGGATGTCTGATTGAGTCCCATAATGTATCAAGACGCTCGAAATTGAATGTTGAATCTCTGAGCAAATGCAAACGACAATAACTTTTTACTCGGATGTCTGATTGAGTCCCGTAATATATCGAGACGCTCGGAATTGAGTATTGAAGCTCTGAGCAAATTCAAACGACCTTAACTTTTTACTCGGATGTCTGATTGAGTGCCGTAATATATTGCGACGCTCAAAATTGAATGTTGAAGCTCAGAGCAAATTCAAACGAGAATAACGTTTTACTCGGATGTCTGATTGAGTCCCGAAATATATCAAGACGCTCGAAATTGAATGATAAAGTTCTGAGCAAAGTCAAACGACAATAACTTTTTACTCGGATGTCGGATTGAGTCATGTAATCTATCGAGATGCTCGAAATTGAATATCGAAGATCTGAGCAAATTCAAACGACAATAACTATTTACACGGTTGTCTGATTGAGTCCCGTAATATATAGAGACGCTCGAAATTGAATGTTGAATCTCTGAGCAAATTCAAACGACAATAACTTTTTACTCGGATGTGTGATTGAGTCCCATAATATATCGAGACGCTCCAAATTGAATACCGAAGCTCTGATCAAATTCAAACGACAATTACGTTTTACTCGGATATCTGATTGAGTCCTGTACTATATCAAGACGCTAGAAATTGAATGTTGAAGCTTTGAGAAAATTCAAACGACAATAACTTGATGTCGGATTGAGTCACGTAATATATGAAGATGCTAGAAATTGCATTTCGAAGTTCTGAGCTAATTCAAACGACAATAACTTTTTTCTGAAATGTCTGATTGAGTCCCGCAATATATCGAGACGCTCGAAATTGAATGTTTAAGCTCTGAGCAAAATCAAACGACAATAACTTTTTACTCGGATGTCGGATTAAGTCACGTAATATATGAAGATGCTAGAAATTGAATTTCGAAGCTCTGAGCAAATTCAAACGACAATAACTTTTTTCTAAAATGTCTGATTGACTCCCGTAATATATCGAGACGCTCGAAATTGAATGTTGAAGCTTTGAGCAAATTCAAACGACAATAAATTTTTACTCGGATGTCTGATTGAGTCCCGTAATATATCGAGACGCTCGAAATTGAATGTTGAAGCTCTGAGTAAATTCAAACGACAATAACTTTTAACTCGGATGTCTGATTGAGTCCCGTAATATATCGATACGCTCGAAATTGAATGTTGAAACTCTGAGCAAATTCAATCGACAATAACTTTTTACTCGGATGTCTGATTGAGTCCCGTAATATATCGAGATGATCGAAATTGAATGTTGAAGTTCTGAGCAAATTCAAACGACAATAACTTTTTACTCGGATGTCTGATTGAGTCCCGTCATATATCGAGACTCTCGAAATTGAATGTTGAAGTTCTGAGCTAAGTCAAACAACAATAACTTTTTACTCGGATGTCAAATTGAGTCATGTAATATATCGAGATGCTCGAAATTGAATACCGAAGCTTTGACCAAATTCAAACGACAATAACTTTTTACTCGGATGTCTGATTGAGTCCTGCAATATATCGAGATGCTCGAAATTGAATGTTGAAGCTCTGAGCAAATTCAAACGACAATAACTTTTTACTCGGATGTCTGATTGTGTCCCGTAATATATCAAGACGCTAGAAATTGAATGTTGAAGCTTTGAGCAAATTCAAACGATAATAACTTTTTGCTCGGATGTCCGATTGAGTCCCGTAATATATCAAGACGCCCAAAATTGAATGTCGAAGTTCTGTGCAAAGTCAAATGACAATGAGTTTTTACACGGATGTCGGATTGAGTCATGTAATATATCGAGCCGCTTAAAATTGAATACCGAAGCTCTAAGCAGATTCGAACGACAGTAACTTTTTACTGGGATGTCTGATCGAGTCTCGTAATATATCGAGACGCCCGAAATTGAATGTTGAAGCTCTGAGCAAATTCAAACGACAATGACTTTTTACTCAAATGTCCGATTGACTCCCGTAATATATCGAGACTCTCGAAATTGAATGTTGAAGCTCTGAGCAAATTCAAACGACAATAACTTTTAACTCGGATGTCTGATTGAGTCCCGTAATATATTGAGATGCTCGAAATTGAATGTTGAGGCTCTGAGCAAATTCAAACGACAATAACTTTTTACTCGGATGTCTGATTGAGTCCCGTAATATATCGAGACGCTCGAAATTGAATGTTGAAGCTCTTAGCAAATTCAAACGAAAATAACTTTTAACTCGGATGTCTGATTGAGTCCCGTAATATATCGCGACGCTCGAAATTGAATACCGAAGCTCTAAGCAGATTCAAACGACAGTAACGTTTTACTCGGACGTCGGATTGAGTCACGTAATATATCGAGACACTCAAAATTGAATGTTGAAGCTCTGAGAAAATTCAAATGACAATAACTTTTTACTCGGATGTCTGATTGAGTCCCGTAAATATCAAGACGCTAGAAATTGAATGTTGAAGCTTTGAGCAAATTCAAGCGATAATAACTTTTTACTCGGATGTCCGATTAAGTCCCGTAATATATCAAGACGCCCAAAATTGAATGTCGAAGTTCTGTGCAAAGTCAAATGACAGTAAGTTTTTACACGGATGTCGGATTGAGTCATGTAATATATCGAGCCGCTTGAAATTGAATACCGAAGCTCTGAGCAAATTCAAACGACAATAACTTTTTTCTCGGATGTCTGATTGACTCCCGTAATATATCGAGATGCTCGAAATTGAATGTTGAAGCTTTGAGCAAATTCAAACGACAATAACTTTTTACTCGGACGTCTGATTGAGTCCCGTGATATATCGAGACGCTCGAAATTGAATGTTGAAGCTCTGAGCAAATTCAAACGACAATAACTTTTAACTCGGATATCTGATTGAGTCCCGTAAGATATCGATACGCTCGAAATTGAATGTTGAAGCTCTGAGCAAATTCAAACGACAATAACTTTTTACTCGTATGTCTGATTGAGTCCCGTAATATATCGAGATGCTCGAAATTGAATGTTGAAGCTCTGAGCAAATTCAAACGACAATAACGTTTTACTCGGATGTCTGATTGAGTCCTGTAATATATCGAGACGCTCGAAATTGAATGTTGAAGCTCTGAGCAAATAATAACTTTTTACTCAGATGTCTGATTGAGTCACATAATATATCAAGATGCTAGAAATTGAATACGAAAGCTCTTAGAAAATTCAAACGACAATAACTATTTACTCGGATGTCTAATTGAGTCCCGCAATATATCGAGACGCTCGAAATTGAATGTTGAAGCTCTAAGCAAATTCAAACGACAATAACTTTTTACTCGGATGTCGGATTGAGTCACGTAATATATGAAGATGCTAGAAATTGAATTTCGAAGCTCAAAGCAAATTCAAACGACAATAACTTTTTACTGAGATGTCTGATTGAGTCCCGGAATATATTGAGACGCTCGAAATTGAATGTTGAAGCTCTGAGCAAAATCAAACGACAATAACTTTTTACTCGGATGTCGGATTGAGTCACGTAATATATGAAGATGCTAGAAATTGCATTTCGAAGTTCTGAGCTAATTCAAACGACAATAACTTTTTACTGAGATGTCTGATTGAGTCCCGCAATATATCGAGACGCTCGAAATTGAATGTTTAAGCTCTGAGCAAAATCAAACGACAATAACTTTTTACTCGGATGTCAGATTAAGTCACGTAATATATGAAGATGCTAGAAATTGAATTTCGAAGCTCTGAGCAAATTCAAACGACAATAACTTTTTACTAAAATGTCTGATTGACTCCCGTAATATATCGAGACGCTCGAAATTGAATGTTGAAGCTTTGAGCAAATTCAAACGACAATAAATTTTTACTCGGATGTCTGATTGAGTCCCGTAATATATCGAGACGCTCGAAATTGAATGTTGAAGCTCTGAGTAAATTCAAACGACAATAACTTTTAACTCGGATGTCTGATTGAGTCCCGTAATATATCGATACGCTCGAAATTGAATGTTGAAGCTCTGAGCAAATTCAAACGACAATAACTTTTTACTCGGATGTCTGATTGAGTCCCGTAATATATCGAGATGATCGAAATTGAATGTTGAAGTTCTGAGCAAATTCAAACGACAATAACTTTTTACTCGGATGTCTGATTGAGTCCCGTAAGATATCGATACGCTCGAAATTGAATGTTGAAGCTCTGAGCTAAGTCAAACAACAATAACTTTTTACTCGGATGTCAAATTGAGTCATGTAATATATCGAGATGCTCGAAATTGAATACCGAAGCTTTGACCAAATTCAAACGACAATAACTTTTTACTCGGATGTCTGATTGAGTCCTGCAATATATCGAGATGCTCGAAATTGAATGTTGAAGCTCTGAGCAAATTCAAACGACAATAACTTTTTACTCGGATGTTTGATTGTGTCCCGTAATATATCAAGACGCTGGAAATTGAATGTTGAAGCTTTGAGAAAATTCAAACGATAATAACTTTTTACTCGGATGTCCGATTGAGTCCCGTAATATATCAAGACGCCCAAAATTGAATGTCGAAGTTCTGTGCAAAGTCAAATGACAATGAGTTTTTACACGGATGTCGGATTGAGTCATGTAATATATCGAGCCGCTTAAAATTGAATACCGAAGCTCTAAGCAGATTCGAACGACAGTAACTTTTTACTGGGATGTCTGATCGAGTCTCGTAATATATCGAGACGCCCGAAATTGAATGTTGAAGCTCTGAGCAAATTCAAACGACAATAACTTTTAACTCGGATGTCTGATTGAGTCCCGTAATATATTGAGATGCTCGAAATTGAATGTTGAGGCTCTAAGCAAATTCAAACGACAATAACTTTTTACTCGGATGTCTGATTGAGTCCCGTAATATATCGAGACGCTCGAAATTGAATGTTGAAGCTCTTAGCAAATTCAAACGAAAATAACTTTTAACTCGGATGTCTGATTAAGTCCCGTAATATATCGCGACGCTCGAAATTGAATACCGAAGCTCTAAGCAGATTCAAACGACAGTAACGTTTTACTCGGACGTCGGATTGAGTCACGTAATATATCGAGACACTCAAAATTGAATGTTGAAGCTCTGAGAAAATTCAAATGACAATAACTTTTTACTCGGATGTCTGATTGAGTCCCGTAAATATCATGACGCTAGAAATTGAATGTTGAAGCTTTGAGCAAATTCAAGCGATAATAACTTTTTATTCGGATGTCCGATTAAGTCCCGTAATATATCAAGACGCCCAAAATTAAATGTCGAAGTTCTGTGCAAAGTCAAATGATAGTAAGTTTTTACACGGATGTCGGATTGAGTCATGTAATATATCGAGCCGCTCGAAATTGAATACCGAAGCTCTGAGCAAATTCAAACGACAATAACATTTTTCTCGGATGTCTGATTGACTCCCGTAATATATCGAGACGCTCGAAATTGAATGTTGAAGCTTTGAGCAAATTCAAACGACAATAACTTTTTACTCGGACGTCTGATTGAGTCCCGTAATATATCGAGACGCTCGAAATTGAATGTTGAAGCTTTGAGCAAATTCAAACGACAATAACTTTTAACTCGGATGTCTGATTGAGTCCCGTAAGATATCGATACGCTCGAAATTGAATGTTGAAGCTCTGAGCAAATTCAAACGACAATAACTTTTAACTCGTATGTCTGATTGAGTCCCGTAATATATCGAGATGCTCGAAATTGAATGTTGAAGCTCTGAGCAAATTCAAACGACAATAACGTTTTACTCGGATGTCTGATTGAGTCCCGTAATATATCGAGACGCTCGAAATTGAATGTTGAAGCTCTGAGCAAATAATAACTTTTTACTCAAATGTCCGATTGAGTCACATAATATATCAAGATGCTAGAAATTGAATACGAAAGCTCTTAGCAAATTCAAAAGACAATAACTATTTACTCGGATGTCTGATTGAGTCCCGCAATATATCGAGACGCTAGAAATTGAATGTTGAAGCTCTGAGCAAATTCAAACGACAATAACTTTTTACTCGGATGTCTGATTGAGTCCCGTAATATATCGAGATGATCGAAATTGAATGTTGAAGTTTTGAGCAAATTCAAACGACAATAACTTTTTACTCGGATGTCTGATTGAGTCCCGTCATATATCGAGACTCTTGAAATTGAATGTTGAAGTTCTGAGCTAAGTCAAACAACAATAACTTTTTACTCGGATGTCAAATTGAGTCATGTAATATATTGAGATGCTCGAAATTGAATACCGAAGCTTTGACCAAATTCAAACGACAATAACGTTTTACTCGGATGTCTGATTGAGTCCTGCAATATATCGAGATGCTCGAAATTGAATGTTGAAGCTCTGAGCAAATTCAAACGACAATAACTTTTTACTCGGATGTCTGATTGTGTCCCGTAATATATCAAGACGCTAGAAATTGAATGTTGAAGCTTTAAGCAAATTCAAACGATACTAACTTTTTACTCGAATGTCCGATTGAGTCCCGTAATATATCAAGACGCCCAAAATTGAATGTCGAAGTTCTGTGCAAAGTCAAATGACAATGAGTTTTTACACGGATGTCGGATTGAGTCATGTAATATATCGAGCCGCTTAAAATTGAATACCGAAGCTTTAAGCAGATTCGAACGACAATGAATGTTGAAGCTCTGAGCAAATTCAAACGACAATAACTTTTTACTGGGATGTCTGATCGAGTCTCGTAATATATCGAGACGCCCGAAATTGAATGTTGAAGCTCTGAGCAAATTCAAACGACAATGACTTTTTACTCGAATGTCCGATTGACTCCCGTAATATATCGAGACTCTCGAAATTGAATGTTGAAGCTCTGAGCAAATTCAAACGACAATAACTTTTAACTCGGATGCCTGATTGAGTCCCGTAATATATTGAGATGCTCGAAATTGAATGTTGAGGCTCTGAGCAAATTCAAACGACAATAACTTTTTACTCGGATGTCTGATTGAGTCCCGTAATATATCGAGACGCTCGAAATTGAATGTTGAAGCTCCTAGCAAATTCAAACGAAAATAACTTTTAACTCGGATGTCTGATTGAGTCCCGTAATATATCGCGACGCTCGAAATTGAATACCGAAGCTCTAAGCAGATTCAAACGACAGTAATGTTTTACTCGGACGTCGGATTGAGTCAGGTAATATATCGAGACACTCAAAATTGAATGTCGAAGCTCTGAGAAAATTCAAATGACAATAACTTTTTACTCGGATGTCTGATTGAGTCCCGTAAATATCAAGACGCTAGAAATTGAATGTTGAAGCTTTGAGCAAATTCAAGCGAAAATAACTTTTTACTCGGATGTCCGATTAAGTCCCGTAATATATCAAGACGCCCAAAATTAAATGTCGAAGTTCTGTGCAAAGTCAAATGATAGTAAGTTTTTACACGGATGTCGGATTGAGTCATGTAATATATCGAGCCGCTCGAAATTGAATACCGAAGCTCTGAGCAAATTCAAACGACAATAACTTTTTTCTCGGATATCTGATTGACTCCCGTAATATATCGAGACGCTCGAAATTGAATGTTGAAGCTTTGAGCAAATTCAAACGACAATAACTTTTTACTCGGACGTCTGATTGAGTCCCGTAATATATCGAGACGCTCGAAATTGAATGTTGAAGCTCTGAGCAAATTCAGACGACAATAACTTTTAACTCGGATGTCTAATTGAGTCCCGTAAGATATCGATACGCTCGAAATTGAATGTTGAAGCTCTGAGAAAATTCAAACGACAATAACTTTTTACTCGTATGTCTGATTGAGTCCCGTAATATATCGAGATGCTCGAAATTGAATGTTGAAGCTCTGAGCAAATTCAAACGACAATAACGTTTTACTCGGATGTCTGATTGAGTCCTGTAATATATCGAGACGCTCGAAATTGAATGTTGAAGCTCTGAGCAAATAATAACTTTTTACTCAGATGTCTGATTGAGTCACATAATATATCAAGATGCTAGAAATTGAATACGAAAGCTCTTAGAAAATTCAAACGACAATAACTATTTACTCGGATGTCTAATTGAGTCCCGCAATATATCGAGACGCTCGAAATTGAATGTTGAAGCTCTAAGCAAATTCAAACGACAATAACTTTTTACTCGGATGTCGGATTGAGTCACGTAATATATGAAGATGCTAGAAATTGAATTTCGAAGCTCAAAGCAAATTCAAACGACAATAACTTTTTACTGAGATGTCTGATTGAGTCCCGGAATATATTGAGACGCTCGAAATTGAATGTTGAAGCTCTGAGCAAAATCAAACGACAATAACTTTTTACTCGGATGTCGGATTGAGTCACGTAATATATGAAGATGCTAGAAATTGCATTTCGAAGTTCTGAGCTAATTCAAACGACAATAACTTTTTACTGAGATGTCTGATTGAGTCCCGCAATATATCGAGACGCTCGAAATTGAATGTTTAAGCTCTGAGCAAAATCAAACGACAATAACTTTTTACTCGGATGTCGGATTGAGTCACGTAATATATGAAGATGCTAGAAATTGCATTTCGAAGTTCTGAGCTAATTCAAACGACAATAACTTTTTACTGAGATGTCTGATTGAGTCCCGTAATATATCGAGACGCTCGAAATTGAATGTTGAAGCTCTGAGCAAATAATAACTTTTTACTCAGATGTCCGATTGAGTCACATAATATATCAAGATGCTAGAAATTGAATACGAAAGCTCTTAGTTGGTTCAAACGACAACAACTATTTACTCGGATGTCTGATTGAGTCCCGCAATATATCGAGACGCTCGAAATTGAATGTTGAAGCTCTAAGCAAATTCAAACGACAATAACTTTTTACTCGGATGTCGGATTGAGTCACGTAATATATGAAGATGCTAGAAATTGAATTTCGAAGCTCAAAGCAAATTCAAACGACAATAACTTTTTACTGAGATGTCTGATTGAGTCCCGGAATATATCGAGACGCTCGAAATTGAATGTTGAAGCTCTGAGCAAAATCAAACGACAATAACTTTTTACTCGGATGTCGGATTGAGTCACGTAATATATGAAGATGCTAGAAATTGCATTTCGAAGCTCTGAGCTAATTCAAACGACAATAACTTTTTACTGAGATGTCTGATTGAGTCCCGTAATATATCGAGACGCTCGCAATTGAATGTTGAATCTCTGAGCAAATTCAAACAACAATAACTTTTTACTCGGATGTCTGATTGAGTCCCGTAATATATCGAGACGCTTGAAATTGAATGTTGAAGCTCAGGGCAAATTCAAACCACAATAACTTTTTACTAGGTTGTCTGATTGAGTCCCGTATTATATCAAGACGCGAGAAATTGAATGTTGAAACTTTGAGCAAATTCAAACGACAATAACTTTTTACTCGGATGTCTGATTGAGTCCCGTAATATATCGAGACACTCGAAATTGAATGTTGAATCTCGGAGCAAATTCAAACGACAATAACTTTTTACTCGGATGTCTGATTGAGTCCCATAATATATCGAGACGGTCGAAATTGAATGTTGAATCGTTGAGCAAATTCAAACGAAAATAACTTTTTACTCGGATGTCTGATTGAGTCCCATAATATATCGAGACGCTCGAAATTGAATGTTGAATCTCTGAGCAAATTTAAACGACAATAACTATTTACTCTGATGTCGGATTGAGTCATGTAATATATCGAGATGCTCGAAATTGAATACTGAAGATCTGAGCAAATTCAAACGACAATAACTTTTTTCACGGATGTCTGATTGAGTCCCGTAATATATAGAGACCCCCGAAATTGAATGTTGAATCTCTGAACAAATTCAAACGACAATAACGTTTTACTCGGATGTCTGATTGAGTCCCGTAATATATCGAGACGCTCAAATTGTATACCAAAGCTCTGATCAAATTCAAACGACAGTTACTTTTTACTCGAATGTCTGATTGAGTCCGTAATATATCAAGACGCTAGAAATTGAATGTTGAAGCTTTGAGCAAATTCAAACGATAATAACTTTTTACTCGGATGTCCGATTGAGTCACGTAATATATCAAGATGCTAGAAATTGAATACCAAAGCTCAGAGCAAATTCAAACGACAATAACTTTTTACGAGGATGTCTGATTGATTCCCGCAATATATCGAGACGCTCGAAATTGAATACCGAAGCTCTGATTAAATTCAAACGACAATTACTTTTTACTCGGATATCTGATTGAGTCCCGTAATATATCAAGACGCTAGAAATTGAATGTTGAAGCTTTGAGCAAATTCAAACGATAATAACTTTTTACTCGGATGTCCGATTGAGTCACGTAATATATCAAGATGCTAGAAATTGAATACCAAAGCTCTGAGCAAATTCAAACGACAATAACTTTTTACTCGAATGTCTGATTGAGTCCCATAATATATCGAGACACTCGAAATTGAATGTTGAATCTCTGAGGAAATTAAAACGACAATAACTTTTTACTCGGATTTCGGATTGAGGCATGTAATATATCGAGATGCTCGAAATTGAATACCGAAGATCTGAGCAAATTCAAACGACAATAACTTTTTACACAGATGTCTGTTTGAGTCCCGTAATATATAGAGACGCTCGAAATTGAATGTTGAATCTCTGAACAAATTCCAACGACAATAACTTCTTACACGGATGTCTGATTGAGTCCCGTAATATATCGAGACCCTCGAAATTGAATGTTGAAGCTCAGGGCAAATTCAAACGACAATAACTTTTTACCAGGTTGTCTGATTGAGTCCCGTAATATATCAAGACGTTATAAATTGAATGTTGAAGCTTTGAGCAAATTCAAACGATATTAACTTTTTACTCGGATGTCCGATTGAGTCACGTAATATATCAAGATGCTAGAAATTGAATACGAAAGCTCTGAGCAAATTCAAACGACAATAACTTTTTACTCGGATGTCTGATTGAGTCCCGTCATATATCGAGACACTCGAAATTGAATATTGAATCATTGAGCAAATTCAAACGACAATAACTTTTTACTCAGATGTCTGATTGAGTCCCATAATATATCGAGACGCTCGAAATTGAATGTTGAATCTCTGAGCAAATTCAAACGACAATAACTTTTTACTCGGATGTCGGATTGAGTCACGTAATATATGAAGATGCTAGAAATTGAATTTCGAAGCTCTAAGCAAATTCAAATGACAATAACTTTTTACTGAGATGTCTGATTGAGTCCCTTAATATATCGACACGCTCGTAATTGAATGTTGAATCTCTGAGCAAATTCAAACGACAATAACTTTTTACTCGGATGTCTGATTAGTCCCGTAATTTATCAAGTTGGTCGTAATTGAATGTTGACGCTCAGGGAAAATTCAAACGTCAATAACTTTTAACCAGGTTGTCCGATTGAGTCCCGTAATATATCAAGACGCTAGAAATTGAATGTTGAAGCTTTGAGCAAATTCAAACGATAATAACTTTTTACTCGGATGTCCGATTGAGTCACGTAATGTATCAATAGCTAGAAATTGAATACCAAAGCTCTGAGCAAATTCAAACGACAATAACTTTTTACTCGGATGTCTGATTGAGTCCCGTAATATATCGAGACACTCGAAATTGAATGTTGAATCTCTGAGGAAATTAAAACGACAATAACTTTTTACTCGGATGTCTGATTGAGTCCAGTAATATATCGAGACACTCGAAATTGAATGTTGAAGCTCTGAGCAAATTCAAACGACAATAACTTTTTACTCGGATGTCTGATTGAGTCACGTAATATATAGAGACGCTCGAAATTGAATGTTGAATCTCTGAGCAAATTCAAACGACAATAACTCTTTACTCGGATGTCTGATTGAGTCCCTTAATATATCGACACGCTCGAAATTGAATACCGAAGATCTGAGCAAATTAAAACGACAACAACTTTTTACTCGGATGTCTGATAGAGTCCCCTAATATATCGAGACACTCGAAATTGAATGTTGAAGCTCTGAGCAAATTCAAACGACAATAACTATTTACTCGGATGTCTGATTGAGTCCCGAAATATATTGGGACGCTCGTAATTGAATGTTGAATCTCTGAGCAAATTCAAACGGCAATACCTTTTTACTCAGATGTCTGATTGAGTCCCGTCATATATCGAGACGCTCGAAATTCAATGTTGAAGCTCAGGGCAAATTCAAATGACAATAACTTTTTACACGGATGTCTGATTGAGTCCCGTAATATATCGAGACGCTCGAAATTGAATGTTGACGCTCAGAGCGAATTCAAACGACAATAACTTTTTACTTGGATGTCTGATAGAGTCCCGTAATATATCTAGACGCTCGAAATTAAATATTGAAGTTCTGAGCAAATTCAAACGACAATAACTTTTTACTCGGATGTCTGATTGAGCCCCGTAATATATCGAGACACCCGAAATTGAATGTTGAATCTCTGAGCAAAGTCCAACGACAATAACTTTTTACTCGGATGCTAGATTGAGTCATGTAATATATCGAGATGCTCGAAATTGAATACCGAAGCTCTAAGCAAATTCAAAGGACAATAACTTTTTTCACGGATGTGTGATTGAGTCCTGTAATATATCGAAACGCTCGAAATTGAATGCTGAATCTCTGAACCAATTCAAACGACAATAACTTTTTATTCGGATGTCTGATTGAGTCCCGTAATATATCGAGATGCTCGAAATTGAATGTTGACGCTCAGAGCAAATTCAGACGACAATAACTTTCTACTCGGATGTCTGATTGATTCCCGCAATATATCGAGACGCTCGAAATTGAATACCGAAGCTCTGATTAAATTCAAACGACAATTACTTTTTAATCGGATGTCTGATAGAGTCCCGTAATATATCAAGACGCTCGAAATTTAATATTGAAGCTCTCGGCAAATTCAAACGACAATAACTTTTTACACGGATGTCTGATTAAGTCCCGTAATATATCGGGATGCTCGAAATTGAATGTTGAGGCTCACAGATTATTCAAACGACAATAAATTTATACTCGGATGTCTGATTGGTTCCGTAATATATAGAGACGCTCGAAATTGAATGTTGAATCTCTGAATAAATTCAAACGACAATAACTTTTTGCTCGGATGTCTGATTGAGTCCCGTTATATATCGAGACGCTCGGAATTGAATACCGAAGCTCTGATCAAATTCAAACGACAATAACTTTTTACTCGGAGGTCTGAATGAGTCCCGTAATATATCGAGACGCTCGGAATTCAATGTTGAAGCTCTGAGCAAATTCAAACGACAATAACTTTTTACTCGGATGTCTGATCGAGTCCCGTAATATATTGAGACGCTCAAAATTGAATGTTGAAGCTCAGAGCAAATTCAAACGACAATAACTTTTTACTCGGATGTCTGATTGAGTCCCGTAATATATAAAGACGCTCGAAATTGAATGATAAAGTTCTGAGCAAAGTCAAACGATAATAACTTTTTACTCGGATGTCGGATTGAGTCATGTAATCTATCGAGATGCTCGAAATTGAATTTCGAAGATCTGAGCAAATTCAAACGACAATAACTATTTACTCGGATGTGTGATTGAGTCCCGTAATATATCGAGACGCTCGAAATTGAATACCGAAGCTCTGATCAAATTCAAACGACAATTACTTTTTACTCGGATGTCTGATTGAGTCCCGTAATATATCGAGACGCTCGAAATTGAATACCGAAGCTCTGATCAAATTCAAACGACAATTACTTTTTACTCGGATATCTGATTGAGTCCCGTAATATATCAAGACGCTAGAAATTGAATGTTGAAGCTTTGAGCAAATTCAAACGATAATAACTTTTTACTCGGATGTCGGATTGAGTCACGTAATATATCAAGATGCTTGAAATTGAATACCAAAGCTCTAAGCAAATTCAAACGACAATAACTTTTTACTCGGATGTCTGATTGAGTCTCATAATATATCGAGACACTCGAAATTGAATGTTTAATCTCTGAGGAAATTAAAACGACAATAACTTTTTAGTCGGATTTCCGATTGAGTCATGTAATATATGGAGATGCTCGAAATTGAATACCGAAGATCTGAGCAAATTCAAACGACAATAAATTTTTACTCGGATGTCTGATTGAGTCCCGTAATATATCAGGACGCTCGGAATTCAATGTTGAAGCTATGAGAAAATTCAAACGACAATAACTTTTTACTCGAATGTCTGATTGAGTCCCGTAATATATCGAGACGCTCGAAATTGAATACCGAAGCTCTGATTAAATTCAAACGACAATAACTTTTTACTCGGATGTCTGATTGAGTCCCGTAATATATCGAGACGCTCGGAATTCAATGTTGAAGCTATGAGAAAATTCAAACGACAATAACTTTTTACTCGGATGTCTGATTGAGTCCCGTAATATATCGAGACGCTCGAAATTGAATACCGAAGCTCTGATCAAATTCAAACGACAATAACTTTTTTCTCGGATGTCTGATTGAGTCCCGTAATATATCGAGACGCTCGGATTTCAATGTCGAAGTTCTGAGCAAATTCAAACGACAATAACTTTTAACTCGGATGTCTGATTGAGTCCCGTAATATATCGAGACGCTCGAAATTCAATACCAAAGCTCTGATCAAATTCAAACGACAATAACTTTTTACTCGGATGTCTGATTGAGCCCCGTAATATATAAAGACGCTCGAAATTGAATGATAAAGTTCTGAGCAAAGTCAAACGACAATAACTTTTTACTCGGATGTCGGATTGAGTCATGTAATCTATCGAGATGCTCGAAATTGAATATCGAAGATCTGAGCAAATTCAAACGATAATAACTATTTACACGGATGTCTGATTGAGTCCCATAATATATAGAGACGCTCGAAATTGAATGTTGAATCTCTGAACAAATTCAAACGACAATAACTTTTTACTCGGATGTTTGATTGAGTCCCGTAATATATCGAGACGCTCGGAATTCAATGTTGAAGCTCTGAGCAAATTCAAACGATAATAACTTTTTACTCGGATGTCCGATTGAGTCACGTAATATATCAATAGCTAGAAATTGAATACCAAAGCTCTGAGCAAATTCAAACGACAATAACTTTTTACTCGGAAATCTGATTGAGTCCCGTAGTATATCGAGACGCTCGAAATTGAATACCGAAGCTCTGATCAAATTCAAACGACAATAACTTTTTACTCGGATGTCTGATTGAGTCCCGTAATATATAAAGACGCTCGTAATTGAATGATAAAGTTCTGAGCAAAGTCAAACGACAATAACTTTTTACTCGGATGTCGGATTGAGTCCCGTAATATATCGGGATGCTCGAAATTGAATGTTGAGGCTCACAACTTATTCAAACGACAATAACTTTTTACACGGATGTCTGATTGAGTCCCGTAATACATCGGGATGCTCGAAATTGAATGTTGAGGCGCACAGATTATTCAAACGACAATAAATTTTTTACTCAGATGTCTGATTGAGTCCTGTAATATATTGAGATGCTCGAAATTGAATGTTGAGGCTCTGAGCAAATTCAAACGACAATAAATTTTTACTCGGATGTCTGATTGAGTCCCGTAATATATCGAGACGCTCGAAATTGAATACCGAAGCTCTGAGCAAATTCAAACGACAATAACTTTTTACTCGGATGTCTGATTGAGTCCCGTAATATATCGAGACGCTCGGAATTCAATGTTGAAGCTCTGAGCAAATTCAAACGACAATAACTTTTTACTCGGATGTCTCATCGACTCCCGTAATATATAAAGACGCTCGAAATTGAATGAAAAAGTTCTGAGCAAAGTGAAACGACAATAACTTTTTACTCGGATGTCGGATTGAGTCATGTAATCTATCGAGATGCTCGAAATTGAATATCGAAGATCTGAGCAAATTCAAACGACAATAACTATTTACACGGATGTCTGATTGAGTCCCGTAATATATAGAGACGCTCGGAATTCAATGTTGAAGCTCTGAGCAAATTCAAACGACAATAACTTTTTACTCGGAAGTCTGATTGAGTCCCGTAATATATCGAGACGATCGAAATTGAATACCGAAGCTCTGATCAAATTCAAACGACAATAACTTTTTACTCGGATGTCTGATTGAGTCCCGTAATATATCGAGACGCTCGGAATTCAATGTTGAAGCTCTGAGCAAATTCAAACGACAATAACTTTTTACTCGGATGTCTCATCGAGTCCCGTAATATATAAAGACGCTCGAAATTGAATGAAAAAGTTCTGAGCAAAGTCAAACGACAATAACTTTTTACTCGGATGTCGGATTGAGTCATGTAATCTATCGAGATGCTCGAAATTGAATATCGAAGATCTGAGCAAATTCAAACGACAATAACTATTTACACGGATGTCTGATTGAGTCCCGTAATATATAGAGACGCTCGAAATTGAATGTTGAATCTCTGAACAAATTCAAACGACAATAACATTTTACTCGGATGTGTGATTGAGTCCCGTAATATATCGAGACGCTCGAAATTGAATACCGAAGCTCTGATCAAATTCAAACGACAATTACTTTTTACTCGGATATCTGATTGAGTCCCGTAATATATCAAGACGCTAGAAATTGAATGTTGTAG
Source organism: Glycine soja (assembly GCF_004193775.1). NCBI lineage: Eukaryota > Viridiplantae > Streptophyta > Magnoliopsida > Fabales > Fabaceae > Glycine > Glycine soja. Next base: position 31,923 of record NW_021143951.1, read on the forward strand.
CTTTGAGCAAATTCAAACGATAATAACTTTTTACTCGGATGTCCGATTGAGTCACGTAATATATCAAGATGCTAGAAATTGAATACCAAAGCTCTGAGCAAATTCAAACGAAAATAACTTTTTACTCGGATGTCTGATTGAGTCCCGTAATATATCGAGACGCTCGAAATTGAATACCGAAGCTCTGATCAAATTCAAACGACAATAACTTTTTACTCGGATGTCTGATTGATTCCCGTAATATATCGAGACGCTCGGAATTCAATGTTGAAGCTCTGAGCAAATTCAAACGACAATAACTTTTTACTCGGAAGTCTGATTGAGTCCCGTAATATATCGAGACGCTCGAAATTGAATACCGAAGCTCTGATCAAATTCAAACGACAATAACTTTTTACTCGGATGTCTGATTGATTCCCGTAATATATCGAGACGCTCGGAATTCAATGTTGAAGCTCTGAGCAAATTCAAACGACAATAACTTTTTACTCGGAAGTCTGATTGAGTCCCGTAATATATCGAGACACTCGAAATTGAATACCGAAGCTCTGATCAAATTCAAACGACAATAACTTTTTACTCGGATGTCTGATTGAGTCCCGTAATATATAAAGACGCTCGAAATTGAATGATAAAGTTCTAAGCAAAGTCAAACGACAATAACTTTTTACTCGGATGTCGGATTGAGTCCCGTAATATATCGGGATGCTCGAAATTGAATGTTGAGGCTCACAAATTATTCAAACGACAATAACTTTTTACACGGATGTCTGATTGAGTCCCGTAATATATCGGGATGCTCGAAATTGAATGTTGAGGCTCACAGATTATTCAAACGACAATAAATTTTTTACTCAGATGTCTGATTGAGTCCTGTAATATATTGAGATGCTCGAAATTGAATGTTGAGGCTCTGAGCAAATTCAAACGACAATAAATTTTTACTCGGATTTCTGATTGAGTCCCGTAATATATCGAGACGCTCGAAATTGAATACCGAAGCTCTGAGCAAATTCAAACGACAATAACTTTTTACTCGGATGTCTAATTGAGTCCCGTAATATATCGAGACGCTCGGAATTCAATGTTGAAGCTCTGAGCAAATTCAAACGACAATAACTTTTTACTCGGATGTCTCATCGACTCCCGTAATATATAAAGATGCTCAAAATTGAATGAAAAAGTTCTGAGCAAAGTCAAACGACAATAACTTTTTACTCGGATGTCGGATTGAGTCATGTAATCTATCGAGATGCTCGAAATTGAATATCGAAGATCTGAGCAAATTCAAACGACAATAACTATATACACGGATGTCTGATTGAGTCCCGTAATATATAGAGACGCTCGAAATTGAATGTTGAATCTCTGAACAAATTCAAACGACAATAACATTTTACTCGGATGTGTGATTGAGTCCCGTAATATATCGAGACGCTCGAAATTGAATACCGAAGCTCTGATCAAATTCAAACGACAATTACTTTTTACTCGGATATCTGATTGAGTCCCGTAATATATCAAGACACTAGAAATTGAATGTTGTAGCTTTGAGCAAATTCAAACGATAATAACTTTTTACTCGGATGTCCGATTGAGTCACGTAATATATCAAGATGCTAGAAATTGAATACCAAAGCTCTGAGCAAATTCAAACGACAATAACTTTTTACTCGGATGTCGGATTGAGTCCCGTAATATATCGGGATGCTCGAAATTGAATGTTGAGGCTCACAAATTATTCAAACGACAATAACTTTTTACACGGATGTCTGATTGAGTCCCGTAATATATCGGGATGCTCGAAATTGAATGTTGAGGCTCACAGATTATTCAAACGACAATAAATTTTTTACTCAGATTTCTGATTGAGTCTTGTAATATATTGAGATGCTCGAAATTGAATGTTGAGGCTCTGAGCAAATTCAAACGACAATAAATTTTTACTCGGATGTCTGATTGAGTCCCGTAATATATCGAGACGCTCGAAATTGAATACCGAAGCTCTGATCAAATTCAAACGACAATACCTTTTTACTCGGATGTCTGATTGAGTCCCGTAATATATCGAGACGCTCGGAATTCAATGTTGAAGCTCTGAGCAAATTCAAACGACAATAACTTTTTACTCGGATGTCTCATCGAGTCCCGTAATATATAAAGACGCTCGAAATTGAATGAAAAAGTTCTGAGCAAAGTCAAACGACAATAACTTTTTACTCGGATGTCGGATTGAGTCATGTAATCTATCGAGATGCTCGAAATTGAATATCGAAGATCTGAGCAAATTCAAACGACAATAACTATTTACACGGATGTCTGGTTGAGTCCCGTAATATATAGAGACGCTCGAAATTGAATGTTGAATCTCTGAACAAATTCAAACGACAATAACATTTTACTCGGATGTGTGATTGAGTCCCGTAATATATCGAGACGCTCGAAATTGAATGTTGTAGCTTTGAGCAAATTCAAACGATAATAACTTTTTACTCGGATGTCCGATTGAGTCACGTAATATATCAAGATGCTAGAAATTGAATACCAAAGCTCTGAGCAAATTCAAATGACAATAACTTTTTACTCGGATGTCTGATTGAGTCCCGTAATATATCGAGACGCTCGAAATTGAATACCGAAGCTCTGATCAAATTCAAACGACAATTACTTTTTACTCGGATATCTGATTGAGTCCCGTAATATATCAAGACACTAGAAATTGAATGTTGTAGCTTTGAGCAAATTCAAACGATAATAACTTTTTACTCGGATGTCCGATTGAGTCACGTAATATATCAAGATGCTAGAAATTGAATACCAAAGCTCTGAGCAAATTCAAATGACAATAACTTTTTACTCGGATGTCTGATTGAGTCCCGTAATATATCGAGACGCTCGAAATTGAATACCGAAGCTCTGATCAAATTCAAACGACAATAACTTTTTACTCGGATGTCTGATTGATTCCCGTAATATATCGAGACGCTCGGAATTCAATGTTGAAGCTCTGAGCAAATTCAAACGACAATAACTTTTTACTCGGAAGTCTGATTGAGTCCCGTAATATATCGAGACGCTCGAAATTGAATACCGAAGCTCTGATCAAATTCAAACGACAATAACTTTTTACTCGGATGTCTGATTGAGTCCCGTAATATATAAAGACGATCGAAATTGAATGATAAAGTTCTGAGCAAAGTCAAACGACAATAACTTTTTACTCGGATGTCGGATTGAGTCCCGTAATATATCGGGATGCTCGAAATTGAATGTTGAGGCTCACAAATTATTCAAACGACAATAACTTTTTACACGGATGTCTGATTGAGTTTCGTAATATATCGGGATGCTCGAAATTGAATGTTGAGGCTCACAGATTATTCAAACGACAATAAATTTTTACTCAGATGTCTGATTGAGTCCTGTAATATATTGAGATGCTCGAAATTGAATGTTGAGGCTGTGAGAAAATTCAAACGACAATAAATTTTTACTCGGATGTCTGATTGAGTCCCGTAATATATCGAGACGCTCGAAATTGAATACCGAAGCTCTGAGCAAATTCAAACGACAATAACTTTTTACTCGGATGTCTGATTGAGTCCCGTAATATATCGAGACGCTAGAAATTGAATGTTGAAGCTTTGAGCAAATTCAAACGATAATAACTTTTTACTCGGATGTCCGATTGAGTCACGTAATATATCAAGATGCTAGAAATTGAATACCAAAGCTCAGAGCAAATTCAAACGACAATAAATTTTTACTCGGATGTCTGATTGAGTCCCGTAATATATCGAGACGCTCGAAATTGAATACCGAAGCTCTGAGCAAATTTAAACGACAATAACTTTTTACTCGGATGTCTGATTGAGTCCCGTAATATATCGAGACGCTCGGAATTCAATGTTGAAGCTCTGAGCAAATTCAAACGACAATAACTTTTTACTCGGATGTCTCATCGAGTCGCGTAATATATAAAGACGCTCGAAATTGAATGAAAAAGTTCTGAGCAAAGTCAAACGACAATAACTTTTTACTCGGATGTCGGATTGAGTCATGTAATCTATCGAGATGCTCGAAATTGAATATCGAAGATCTGAGCAAATTCAAACGACAATAACTATTTACACGGATGTCTGATTGAGTCCCGTAATATATAGAGACGCTCGAAATTGAATGTTGAATCTCTGAACAAATTCAAACGACAATAACATTTTACTCGGATGTGTGATTGAGTCCCGTAATATATCGAGACGCTCGAAATTGAATACCGAAGCTCTGATCAAATTCAAACGACAATTACTTTTTACTCGGATATCTGATTGAGTCCCGTAATATATCAAGACCCTAGAAATTGAATGTTGTAGCTTTGAGCAAATTCAAACGATAATAACTTTTTACTCGGATGTCCGATTGAGTCACGTAATATATCAAGATGCTAGAAATTGAATACCAAAGCTCTGAGCAAATTCTAACGACAATAACTTTTTACTCGGATGTCTGATTGAGTCCCGTAATATATCGAGACGCTCGAAATTGAATACCGAAGCTCTGATCAAATTCAAACGACAATAACTTTTTACTCGGATGTCTGATTGATTCCCGTAATATATCGAGACGCTCGGAATTCAATGTTGAAGCTCTGAGCAAATTCAAACGACAATAACTTTTTACTCGGAAGTCTGATTGAGTCCCGTAATATATCGTGACGCTCGAAATTGAATACCGAAGCTCTGATCAAATTCAAACGACAATAACTTTTTACTCGGATGTCTGATTGATTCCCGTAATATATCGAGACGCTCGGAATTCAATGTTGAAGCTCTGAGCAAATTCAAACGACAATAACTTTTTACTCGGATGTCTGATTGAGTCCCGTAATATATCGAGACGCTCGAAATTGAATACCGAAGCTCTGATCAAATTCAAACGACAATAACTTTTTACTCGGATGTCTGATTGAGTCCCGTAATATATAAAGACGCTCGAAATTGAATGATAAAGTTCTGAGCAAAGTCAAATGACAATAACTTTTTACTCGGATGTCGGATTGAGTCCCGTAATATATCGGGATGCTCGAAATTGAATGGTTAGGCTCACAAATTATTCAAACGACAATAACTTTTTACTCGGATGTCTGATTGAGTCCCGTAATATATCGACACGCTCGAAATTGAATACCGAAGCTCTGAGCAAATTCAAACGACAATAACTTTTTACTCAGATGTCTGATTGAGTCCCGTAATATATTGAGACGCTAGAAATTGAATGTTGAAGCTTTGAGCAAATTCAAACGATAATAACTTTTTACTAGGATGTCCGATTGAGTCACGTAATATATCAAGATGCTAGAAATTGAATACCAAAGCTCAGAGCAAATTCAAACGACAATAAATTTTTACTCGGATGTCTGATTGAGTCCCGTAATATATCGAGACGCTCGAAATTGAATACCGAAGCTCTGAGCAAATTCAAACGACAATAACTTTTTACTCGGATGTCTGATTGAGTCCCGTAATATATCGAGACGCTCGGAATTCAATGTTGAAGCTCTGAGCAAATTCAAACGACAATAACTTTTTACTCGGATGTCTGATCGAGTCCCGTAATATATAAAGACGCTCGAAATTGAATGAAAAAGTTCTGAGCAAAGTGAAACGACAATAACTTTTTACTCGGATGTCGGATTGAGTCATGTAATCTATCGAGATGCTCGAAATTGAATATCGAAGATCTGAGCAAATTCAAACGACAATAACTATTTACACGGATGTCTGATTGAGTCCCGTAATATATAGTGATGAGAATCATGAAACTGGCCAAATACAGGCTAAAGGCCCAAGTGGAGAAGGACGAAGGCCCAAGTGGAGAAGGACAAAGCCCCCGAGTGGAGAAGGATGAAGGCCCAAGTGGAGAAGGATGAAGGCCCAGAGGCAGAGATACTATCAAGACTATTAATTGTTGCTGAAGGCCCAAACTAATTTGAAGGCCCAAGTTAAATATATTTTTTAGTTATAATTTTTATTTATTGTAATTTTGGCCCAAACTATTTAGAAGGCCCATGTCTATTTTTATCTTTTAGTTCAGATACACTATAAGTATTGGTTTTTGTTTTGAATAAAAAAAAACTTTTGGCATTTTCATAAAATTGGGTGAGAGTTTCTCTCTGGGTTCCTTGTTGAACCAATATCAGACTTATCAAGGTAATCCTTGTGGCGTCTAACCTGACTTATCTTCCTTCACCGGAAGTGGCGTCTACCCAGACTTATCTTCCTTTACCGGAAGTGGCGTCTACCCCGACTTATCTTCCTTCACCGGAAGTGGCGTCTACCCTGACTTATCTTCCTTAACCGGAAGTGGCGTCTACCCTGACTTATCTTCCTTCACCGGAAGTGGCGTCATCCAAATCTTCGTAGCCTGTATCAAACGATCCGCTCCTACTCAGGTTCACATCATATAGAGACGCTCGAAATTGAATGTTGAATCTCTGAACAAATTCAAACGACAATAACATTTTACTCGGATGTGTGATTGAGTCCCGTAATATATCGAGACGCTTGAAATTGAATACCGAAGCTCTGATCAAATTCAAACGACAATTACTTTTTACTCGGATATCTGATTGAGTCCCGTAATATATCAAGACGCTAGAAATTGAATGTTGTAGCTTTGAGCAAATTCAAACGATAATAACTTTTTACTCGGATGTCCGATTGAGTCACGTAATATATCAAGATGCTAGAAATTGAATACCAAAGCTCTGAGCAAATTCAAACGACAATAACTTTTTACTCGGATGTCTGATTGAGTCCCATAATATATCGAGACACTCGAAATTGAATGTTGAATCTCTGAGGAAATTAAAACGACAATAACTTTTTACTCGGATTTCGGATTGAGTCATGTAATATATCGAGATGCTCGAAATTGAATACCGAAGATCTGAGCAAATTCAAACGACAATAACTTTTTACTCGGATGTCTGATTGAGTCCCGTAATATATCGAGACGCTCGGAATTCAATGTTGAAGCTATGAGAAAATTCAAACGACAATAACTTTTTACTCGGATGTCTGATTGAGTCCCGTAATATATCGAGACGCTCGAAATTGAATACCGAAGCTCTGATCAAATTCGAACGACAATAACTTTTTACTCGGATGTCTGATTGAGTCCCGTAATATATCGAGACGCTCGGATTTAATTGTCGAAGTTCTGAGCAAATTCAAACGACAATAACTTTTTACTCGGATGTCTGATTGAGTCCCGTAATATATCGAGACGCTCGAAATTGAATACCGAAGCTCCGATCAAATTCAAACGACAATAACTTTTTACTCGGATGTCTGATTGAGCCCCGTAATATATAAAGACGCTCGAAATTGAATGATAAAGTTCTGAGCAAAGTCAAACGACAATAACTTTTTACTCGGATGTCGGATTGAGTCATGTAATCTATCGAGATGCTCGAAATTGAATATCGAAGATCTGAGCAAATTCAAACGATAATAACTATTTACACGGATGTCTGATTGAGTCCCATAATATATAGAGACGCTCGAAATTGAATGTTGAATCTCTGAACAAATTCAAACGACAATAACTTTTTACTCGGATGTGTGATTGAGTCCCGTAATATATCTAGACGCTCGAAATTGAATACCGAAGCTCTGATCAAATTAAAACGACAATTACTTTTTACTCGGATATCTGATTGAGTCCCGTAATATATCAAGACGCTAGAAATTGAATACCAAAGCTCTTAGCAAATTCGAACGATAATAACTTTTTACTCGGATGTCCGATTGAGTCACGTAATATATCAAGATGCTAGAAATTGAATACCAAAGCTCTGAGCAAATTCAAACGACAATAACTTTTTACTCGGATGTCTGATTGAGTCCCAAAATATATCGAGACACTCGAAATTGAATGTTGAATCTCTGAGGAAATTAAAACGACAATAACTTTTTACTCGGATTTCGGATTGAGTAATGTAATATATCGAGATGCTCGAAATTGAATACTGAAGATCTGAGCAAATTCAAACGACAATAACTTTTTACACGGATGTCTGTTTGAGTCCCGTAATATATAGAGACGCTCGAAATTGAATGTTGAATCTCTGAACAAATTCAATCGACAATAACTTTTTACACGGATGTCTGATTGAGTCCCGTAATATATCGGGATGCTCGAAATTGAATGTTGAGGCTCACAGATTATTCAAACGACAATAAATTTTTACTCGGAAGTCTGATTGATTCCCGTAATATATAGAGACGCTCGAAATTGAATTTTGAATCTCTGAACAAATTCAAACGACAATAACTTTTTACTCGGATGTCTAATTGAGTCCCGTAATATATCGAGACGCTCGAAATTGAATGTTGAATCTCTGAGGAAATTAAAACGACAATAACTTTTTACTCGGATGTCTGATTGAGTCCCGTAATATATCGAGACGCTCGAAATTGAATACCGAAGCTCTGATCAAATTCAAACGACAATAACTTTTTACTCGGATGTCTGATTGAGTCCCGTAATATATCGAGACGCTCGGAATTCAATGTCAAAGTTCTGAGCAAATTCAAACGACAATAACTTTTTACTCGGATGTCTGATTGAGTCCCGTAATATATCTAGACGCTCGAAATTGAATACCGAAGCTCCGATCAAATTCAAACGACAATAACTTTTTACTCGGATGTCTGATTGAGCCCCGTAATATATAAAGACGCTCGAAATTGAATGATAAAGTTCTGAGCATAGTCAAACGACAATAACTTTTTACTCGGATGTCTGATTGAGTCCCGTAATATATAAAGACGCTCGAAATTGAATGATATTGTTCTGAGCATAGTCAAACGACAATAACTTTTTACTCGGATGTGTGATTGAGTCCCGTAATATATCGAGACGCTCGAAATTGAATACCGAAGCTCTGATCAAATTCAAACGACAATTACTTTTTACTCGGATATCTGATTGAGTCCCGTAATATATCAAGACGCTAGAAATTGAATGATGAAGCTTTGAGCAAATTCAAACGATAATAACTTTTTACTCGGATGTCTGATTGAGTCCCGTAATATATCCAGACGCTCGAAATTGAATACCGAAGCTCCGATCAAATTCAAACGACAATAACTTTTTACTCGGATGTCTGATTGAGCCCCGTAATATATAAAGACGCTCGAAATTGAATGATAAAGTTCTGAGCAAAGTCAAACGACAATAACTTTTTACTCGGATGTCGGATTGAGTCATGTCATCTATCGAGATGCTAGAAATTGAATATCGAAGATCTGAGCAAATTCAAACGACAATAACTATTTACACGGATGTCTGATTGAGTCCCGTAATATATAGAGACGCTCGAAATTGAATGTTGAATCTCTGAGCAAATTCAAACGACAATAACTTTTTACTCGGATGTCCGATTGAGTCACGTAATATATCAAGATGCTAGAAATTGAATACCAAAGCTCTGAGCAAATTCAAACGACAATAACTTTTTACTCGGATGTCTGATTGAGTCCAAATATATATCGAGACACTCGAAATTGAATGTTGAATCTCTGAGGAAATTTAGTAAGACAATAACTTTTTACTCGGATTTCGGATTGAGTAATGTAATATATCGAGATGCTCGAAATTGAATACTGAAGATCTGAGCAAATTCAAACGACAATAACTTTTTACACGGATGTCTGTTTGAGTCCCGTAATATATAGAGACGCTCGAAATTGAATGTTGAATCTCTGAACAAATTCAAACGACAATAACTTTTTACACGGATGTCTGATTAAGTCCCGTAATATTTTGGGATGCTCGAAATTGAATGTTGAGGCTCACAGATTATTCAAACGACACAAAATTTTTACTCGGAAGTCTGATTGATTCCCGTAATATATCGAGACGCTCGAAATTGAATACCGAAGCTCTGATCAAATTCAAACGACAATAACTTTTTACTCGGATGTCTGATTGAGTCCCGTAATATATCGAGACGCTCGGAATTCAATGTCGAAGTTCTGAGCAAATTCAAACGACACTAACTTTTTACTCGGATGTCTGATTGAGTCTCGTAATATATCGAGACGCTCGAAATTGAATACCGAAGCTCCGATCAAATTCAAACGACAATAACTTTTTACTCGGATGTCTGATTGAGCCCCGTAATATATAAAGACGCTCGAAATTGAATGATAAAGTTCTGAGCAAAGTCAAACGACAATAACTTTTTACTCGGATGTCGGATTGAGTCACGTAATCTATCGAGATGCTAGAAATTGAATATCGAAGATCTGAGCAAATTCAAACGACAATAACTATTTACACGGATGTCTGATTGAGTCCCGTAATATATAGAGACGCTTGAAATTGAATGTTGAATCTCTGAGCAAATTCAAACGACAATAACTTTTTACTCGGATGTGTGATTGAGTCCCATAATATATCGAGACGCTCGAAATGGAATACCGAAGCTCTGATCAAATTCAAACGACAATTAATTTTTACTCGGATATCTGATTGAGTCCCGTAATATATCAAGACGCTAGAAATTGAATGTTGTAGCTTTGAGCAAATTCAAACGATAATAACTTTTTACTCGGATGTCCGATTGAGTCATGTAATATATCATGATGCTAGAAATTGAATACCAAAGCTCTGAGCAAATTCAAACGACAATAACTTTTTACTCGGATGTCTGATTGAGTCCTATAATATATCGAGACACTCGAAATTGAATGTTGAATCTCTGAGGAAATTAAAACGACAATAACCTTTTACTCGGATTTCGGATTGAGTCATGTAATATATCGAGATGCTCGAAATTGAATACCGAAGATCTGAGCAAATTCAAACGATAATAACGTTTTACTCGGATGTCTGATTAAGTCCCGTAATATATCGAGACGCTCGAAATTGAATACCGAAGCTCTGAGCAAATTCAAACGACAATAACCTTTTACTCGGATGTCTGATCGAGTCCCGTAATATATTGACACGCTCAAAATTGAATGTTGAAGCTCAGAGCAAATTCAAACGGCAATAACTTTTTACTCGGATGTTTGATTAAGTCCCGTAATATATAAAGACGCTCGAAATTGAATGATATTGTTCTGAGCATAGTCAAACGACAATAACTTTTTACTCGGATGTGTGATTGAGTCCCGTAATATATCGAGACGCTCGAAATTGAATACCGAAGCTCTGATCAAATTCAAACGACAATTACTTTTTACTCGGATATCTGATTGAGTCCCGTAATATATCAAGATGCTAGAAATTGAATGTTGAAGCTTTGAGCAAATTCAAACGATAATAACTTTTTACTCGGATGTCCGATTGAGTCACGTAATATATCAAGATGCTAGAAATTGAATACCAAAGCTCTGAGCAAATTCAAACGACAATAACTTTTTACTCGGATGTCTGATTGAGTCCCGTAATATATCGAGACGCTCGAAATTGAATGTTGAATCTCTGAGGAAATTAAAATGACAATAACTTTTTACTCGGATTTCGGATTGAGTAATGTAATATATCGAGATGCTCGAAATTGAATACTGAAGATCTGAGCAAATTCAAACGACAATAACTTTTTACACGGATGTCTGTTTGAGTCCCGTAATATATAGAGACGCTCGAAATTGAATGTTTAATCTCTGAACAAATTCAAACGACAATAACTTTTTACACGGATGTCTGATTGAGTCCCGTAATAATATCGGGATGCTCGAAATTGAATGTTGAGGCTCACAGATTATTCAAACGACAATAAATTTTTACTCGGATGGCTGATTGATTCCCGTAATATATAGAGACGCTCGACATTGAATTTTGAATCTCTGAACAAATTCAAACGACAATAACTTTTTACTCAGATGTCTAATTGAGTCCCGTAATATATCGAGACGCTCGAAATTGAATGTTGAATCTCTGAGGAAATTAAAACGACAATAACTTTTTACTCGGATGTCTGATTGAGTCCCGTAATATATCGAGACGCTCGGAATTGAATACCGAAGCTCTGATCGAATTCAAACGACAATAACTTTTTAGTCGGATGTCTGATTGAGTCCCGTAATATATCGAGAAGCTCGGAATTCAATGTTGAAGCTCTGAGCAATTCAAACGACAATAGCTTTTTACTCGGATGTGTGATTGAGTTCCGTAATATATCGAGACGCTCGAATATGAATACCGAATCTCTGATCAAATTCAAACGATAATAACTTTTTCTCGGATGTCTCATTGAGTCCCGTAATATATAAAGACGCTCGAAATTGAATGATAAAGTTCTGAGCAAAGTCAAACGACAATAACTTTTTACTCGGATGTCGGATTCAGTCATGTAATCTATCCAGATGCTCGAAATTGAATATCGAAGATCTGAGCAAATTCAAACGACAATAACTATTTACACGGATATCTGATTGAGTCCCGTAATATATAGAGACGCTCGAAATTGAATGTTGAATCTCTGAACAAATTCAAACGACAATAACTTTTTACTCGGATGTGTGATTGAGTCCCGTAACTATATCGAGACGCTCGAAATTGAATACCGAAGCTCTGATCAAATTCAAACGACAATTACTTTTTACTCGGATATCTGATTGAGTCCTGCAATATATCAAGACGCTAGAAATTGAATGTTTGAAGCTTTGAGCAAATTCAAACGACAATAACTTTTTACTCGGATGTCTGATTGAGTCCCATAATATATCGAGACACTCGAAATTGAATGTTGAATCTCTGAGGAAATTAAAACGACAATACTTTTTACTCGGATTTCGGATTGAGTCATGTAATATATCGAGATGCTCGAAATTGAATACCGAATATCTGAGCAAATTCAAACGACAATAACTTTTTACACGGATGTCTGTTTGAGTCCCGTAATATATAGAGACGCTCGAAATTGAATGTTGAATCTCTCAACAAATTCAAACGACAATAACTTTTTACTCGGATGTCTGATTGAGTCCCGTAATATATCGAGACGCTCGAAATTGAAATCCGAAGCTCTGATCAAATTCAAACGACAATTACTTTTTACTCGGATGTCTGATTGAGTCCCGTAATATATTAAGACGCTCGAAATTGAATGTTGAAGCTCAG